>NW_005297070.1:0-637 GCF_000412655.1 Myotis brandtii
CGTCTCCAGCCACAGCTGCTCCAAGTCAAACACTCAGCATCTACTTGACTCGTCACCTGAGCGATCGAAGGACTCTTCAATCTGCACGTGCCCCCAACTGGACCTTGCCCCCCGCTGCCCTCCCCCAACCAGCTCCTCTCCAACTCCACCCTCGTTACATTATGGCACCTACTCACTCGCTTAAGACAGAAAGCCTTGACCGCATGCTTGATGCCTCTCTTTCCCTCCAACTCCAAGTTCCCCCTACCAGGCCCTCTGCTGGTTCTCCCTCCAAAACTCGTGGCCAGTTCTCCTCCTGCCCCTGCTGCCACCTGTCCGTGTCCACCCCCTCGGCGCCTCCTCACAGGTCCCCAAGCAACAGCAATGATCTTTTAAAAACACCGAACACACGACTCATACCCTGCAATGACTTCCTTGAAGTCTTAGAATAAAATTCAAACTGCTCGCCACAGCCCACAAGGACCAACACGGCCAGGCCTCCACCATCACCTCCTGCCCGTCTCCCCTCCCCAACCCCACTCCAGGCCACGCTGGCACCGGGACCAGTTCTGAATGCAGCAAACGCAGCCTGTCTCACAGCCGTGACACCGTTCCCTTGGCCCAGAACAGTGATGGCGAACCTATGACACGCGTGTCA
>NW_005297071.1:0-637 GCF_000412655.1 Myotis brandtii
AATAATAATACAAGAATAAACTCAGTGTTTCACATATATACTCACAATTGTAAACCTACCTTTGCCTCCACCCGGTTTGAACCCCCATGTGACTCCCACGACTCCTCATTTAAGGTCATCACTGTTCACTCTCCTCACCTGACCCGAGAAAACCGAGAACAAGTCAGGATTGCTAGTAAATTCTTCTTATTACCAAGTGGTTGAGAGCAATCTGTTGATATTCTAATTATGTAAGCAACTATAATGAGAGCACTAACTTATTCATAAAGATTAATAAATAATCTTTATAAATAAGATTAATCTTGATTCCTCCTTCAAGCAACTGAACGTTAATTTTAAAAAGTGAGTGAAATAGCCAAGAGAGAGGAACAATGACATACAAAATAGATGAGGAAAATAACATTTCTTCCATTAACTGCTCATTGGAGGACCTTGTTTTCTCACTGTTTCCTTGTTTCCTTACAGGCTACAACTTGTTTCTTGTTGCTGCCCATGAGTTTGGCCACTCCTTAGGTCTCGACCACTCCAAGGACCCGGGGGCACTCATGTTTCCTGTCTATACCTACACTGGCAAAAGCCACTTCGTGCTTCCTGATGACGATACGCAAGGGATCCAGTCTCTCTATGGTAACTCTTT
>NW_005297072.1:0-637 GCF_000412655.1 Myotis brandtii
AATAAGGATTAGAATAAAACAAAAATATTTGGATTACATAACTTTGAAACCTGAGCACCTATAAAGATGGTGATAATTAATGATATGTTCGCATAATGGCATAATGTTTTAAATGTGACTCGCCGTTTTAGCTTATTTTCTGATCTAACTCTACATATTATTTTGAACGCCCTTTAACAAACCATTTTGGGCCTCACTATGAGGATGTAACTTAGTACAACGTAAAGTTTCTCCAGGAAATATCTATTCCAGTGGGAAGCGCGTTCCTTATCACGGTGAGAGTTTAAGTGGAGGGTGGACGCCCATTCCTGAGCCTATTTTAGAAAGAATTCCCTAAAGGTCAGAGGATTCAAGGAGATGATACCAATGGTTGGTGACTTTGAAGCTTTTCAGAGAAAACCAATCAATGACCAAGACTACATGCCTCACACTTTTCCAAACTACCCTTCTGTTTATTAATAGTGTTCACGCTCTCCCTCCATCTGTCTTTGATCCCGAGCACAGAACCAGTGGGACACAACAGACGCTCCACATCTGAATGATTCCAAGTATGAGCTCCTGACTCCATGAACCAAACCCAACCTCCCTGGCCCTGGCCGTTTTGGCTCAGTGGATAGAGCATCCACCTGTGGACTAA
>NW_005297073.1:0-637 GCF_000412655.1 Myotis brandtii
TGCACTCTGTTGTCGTAGCCTGTTGGATAATATGTTCCAAACACAGTTCTTCCAAGTGGTGGATGGGAATGTAGAGAGAACCACAGGTACTTAGCACGACTACCTACTCTGCCTGGTGTCTGCCATGTAGTTTGCATGGGTTACTTAGCAAAGATTTAATTCTATCTTGTCCCTCTTCTCAACTTCTAATATTCCAGCCCCAGCAAGGAGCTAACACAGAGACACCTGAAGAGTTTAGCAGAGATTTCTGAGCCAAAGCGCTTATTTCTCATGCTGGTTCAAGTGCATGTGCATCAGTGCTTCCTCAAAATGAAAGGAGACACCTGTTAGGAGAGCTCGTGTGGGAGATGTGCATGGAGAAGACTCCCGTCAGTTAACCCTAGAGGTGGGTTCAATTCCTTAAAGCAGAAGAACCCTGCCTGCAATCGCATAGCCTTCTCACTTAGGGAATGTCAGGAAGGCTGATGGACAATGCTAAGTGAAAGGCACACATTCCTCCTGATCAACTAAGAGGCCCTCCCAGGCCGACTGTACTTAAAACAAAACTGGGAGCCCCTTGTTGAATTCAGAGGTCACACTAAGTGTGACTTCCTGATGGTTGCCACTTTTCTGTAGTGGCTTTGGAATATTGAAAATT
>NW_005297074.1:0-637 GCF_000412655.1 Myotis brandtii
ATGCTTTTTATGACCTACCCTTAAAAATCACACATCACTTCCACACATTCCTCGGTGTTAAACAGATCGGCCCCGATTCAATCTGAGAAAACACTACACAAAGGCGAGAAAATGTGGGAGGGGGGTCATCTTCAGTGCTGGTTATTACACCTCCTTACTTCCACCATATGTCTCCCCTATATACTATAGCAGGCTGCAGAGAGCACCACGAAGGACATCTCTATTTCAAACAACATGAAGAGAACAAAAAAATCACCTGTAAGAGATTTGGGGGTCAGAGTGGAGGTTGTGCACATTCTCTCTTGCTAAACAAAGACCATGAGGGGGTGAAGGGATGTAATGATCACTGTGCTCAGGAAGCAAAGTAAACAGGTCTGCTGTCATACTTCCAGAAAGTTACTTGAACACAGTATGTTAGGTAATGTCTTATAAAATGACATTCCCTTTAGAAGTCTAAATTATATAAAACCACAATGGGGAGGCACATAAAATTAATAATCCAATTGAGAGTCCCTATCCCATGAGTCCATTATACTATTTGGTATCACATAATATGTTTTTTGTTCTAATACTAGAGGCCCGGTGCACAGATTCATGCAACGGTGGGGTCCCTCGGCCTGGCCTGCACCCTCTCACA
>NW_005297075.1:0-637 GCF_000412655.1 Myotis brandtii
ACTTAACTATTTAAAGAGATTAAAATCTTAGCTTCTGCTTCAGAAAGCTTGATTTTATTATGCATTCTAGTTGATTTCCTAATCTCCCATAGGATTGCCTACACCAATCCTAAAGTAAAATGCTTCTAATGTGCATTTCTGCTTTTTAGCATTAAAAGAAGAATGTTATTGCTAATACCAAAATGGCTTCATGAAGACATTCCTAGTATGAAGAACAGTAATGCTGTGAAAATGCTACAGGTAACTAAACGCCATCAAATAAAAACTAAACGGCAGCTGTGTCCAAGAGTGCAGTTCAATGGAGTAGAATTTCCATTTCAATAAACAAATGTGTGTACAGATAAGCATAACTGTATAAACATATGTAGAAACAAACTAATACATATTTTAAATCATACTTAAGAGATGAGAGAATGGAATTAGTAAAAGAAAAGAGAGATAGGAAAAAAAATGCTATTCAACATGATGAAAGAAGGAGAAGAGAATAGCCAAAGAACATATATGCATGGACACAGACAACAACGTGCTTAGGGCCAGAGGAAGGAGAGGGTGGGTGTGGGTGGAGGGGGGGAGTAGGGAATTGAGGACTTCTGTAATAATGTCAACAATATAAAGAAAGATAAAAGGAAGAAAGAGA
>NW_005297076.1:0-637 GCF_000412655.1 Myotis brandtii
TAGAAGGTATCCTCCATGCCTGGGCTATGGAGATCAGCTACAGAGTCATTTTAGATTTTATTAGATTGTGAAAGCAGCCCAGAAAAGAGAGATCGTGCCTAATGTTTACTTCAATAGAAAAGGCAGAATGTAGAGAAGGGGGTGAGGGGGTGGAGAATGAAGTAATGTGAACATATTATTGCAAAACTGAATATATTAATGCAAAAATGGCAATGTCATATGATAAAACCAAATATTAGCTTTGAAATAGAGGAATGTATGTATGTGGGTACTTAGGAAAAATAATTTGATTATAACAGAGAAATAGACACTAAGAAAAAAATCAAACTCTCTCCTTGGAGGACAATATGAATGAAAGCGAGGGCAGTTGTCTTACCTTGAGGACATGATTAATGCTATTGGGGTGCCTGGCACCATCAGAGGAAGCACCAACACCTCCTTTCGGTGCATCCCAGAGACATCGCAGGTATGTCTCATTGGACATGACAGTCCTATTCGGTACCATATCATCTTCTGAGAAATGTTCTTGAAGGTAGATTACAGGATGAACTGCAATGTCTTCGAGTGAATTGTTGAAATTCAGACTTCATAAATACCATCCAGATCATTTCTCCCAGAAAGTCCTTTCCAGGATTAC
>NW_005297077.1:0-637 GCF_000412655.1 Myotis brandtii
GACAACTGGACAACCGCACACTTAGCATATTAGGCCTTTATTATATAGGATAATAAGACTTCTTACTGAGACTTACTGCCAGGCATTAAGTACTTTATATTAACTTAGCTAATCCTTACAACAACCCCATAGAGTAGTTACTACTATTATCTCCTGTTTTTCAGATGAAGAAACTGATTAATCAGAGAGGTTAAGAGACTTGCCCAGGCTTAGCTACTGTGTTATGTGCCTGTCCCAGACACATGTGCTGTTGTGGTTGATAACTATCACAGACATGAGTATGACCTCCTGAAATGTATAGTGCTGTTCTGTTGGGGAGGTGTTTTCACATATGTAAGTGGAGTTTGCAATTCTAGCGCACTGATTCTGACTGTGGCATGATATTCCTTCTACACTGGGCACCCATCACAGCTGACTGACCCATTCTCCCTGTTTGTGGTGCCTTCAACTGCCTACCTCCACAACAGTGCTCCAAGGAGCATCTTTCTCTGTGTCCCCTCATGAACCTGTGCTAGGGTTTCTCTTGGGGACATACCCAGGAGTGGATCTCTGAGTCAAAGCATATGTAAATATTTCATTTTACCAAGTACTGGCAGACTGTTCTCCAGAATGAGGGAGTAATTTCACAATCCTGCCA
>NW_005297078.1:0-637 GCF_000412655.1 Myotis brandtii
AATCAATTGATACACAGATGTACTTGAGTGCCCATTAAATGCCCGAACACTCTGGCCGCCATTGTATGAGTCCAAACCTGAGTAGATCAACTTGTCATGAGAGCCCACAGCCTGGTGAGCGCGATGGCCGTTACTCTTTGAGGAGGATCTTGAAAGTGTCCTTCACATGCCCCAGCCACAGGCTGCCATTTCTTTAACCACATCATTGTTTAATGTAGCTCATTAGGTACATCATAAAGCATGACAAAGCACAGTGACTAGCTTTTCTCAGTTGGTTACTTAATTAACATGTAGATGATATTATTTTCCTTTCCTTAATTTTGCCAAAGATATTTAGGAGTCATGACTAAAGAGAAATAAGGAAAGTAATGGAAGTTCTCCTCCTTCCCCTTTACCACGAATCAGAGTGAAGAATCAAGTGTGCAGCTATTATAGCGTTGATGGTGGTTGTTTATTGTTTATCAACTGTTTTCATGAGGAATTTGAAATTCGATCCTCACCCTAGCTTTATGGGCTAGCTAGACTATTTCAGAGTCAAGAAATAAAGGCTTGGGAAATTAAGCAACGTTCTTTTAGAAAATGGTAAAAATCAGCCCCTTTCACCCTACATGTTTAACTGAAAAGTCTCTTATTTTCC
>NW_005297079.1:0-637 GCF_000412655.1 Myotis brandtii
GAATTACAACTAAAATATAGAAAAATCATCCTGAATATCCAACTGAAGACTAGCTGGAGAGAAGCCTTATAAGCAAGGACTTAAAGAGGAGGCCACGTGGAGACTGGTAGGAAGTGCAGAGGCACAGAGTGCTGGCTGGGCTCCCAAAGGCAGCAGCTGAAATTCTGAAAGGTTGTATCAGCTGCAGTGGGCTTCTGCCAGGAAGTCTAGGACCTAACCCCCAAACAGGGCTAGAGCTCCAGAGCTTGGAAAGGTGCTCACATAAAACCTGGCTGTGAAAAGTACTGGGCGGGGGGATACCCAGCAGGGACAGATGTCTAAATACACAGACACCCCCTTAAAAGACCAACTCACTAAATTTCATTTGCAGATACTTATGTGAGTCTCCAACAGTGGGAGGGCAAAGTAGACTAGAGCTGCGTGAGAAGAGTCTGTGGTAGGTAGCTCAGCAGGGAGAGAGCAGAGAGGACAACCATTGGACCCTGTGCTGAGTCATTACCCCACACTGCAGAAACCATCTTTCACAGGCAGAGCATTCCCATCAATGCAGCTTTTGCCTGGGGGGCGGGGGGAGAAATTGCCCCATCCATTGCAAAACCTCTTGCCCTACCCTGTGGGGTTTATGCCCAGCTGAGCT
>NW_005297080.1:0-637 GCF_000412655.1 Myotis brandtii
TAGACACAGAGGGGAAGTCCACATGAAGATGGAGGCAGATATTGGAGTTATGCTGCCATGAGCCAAGGAAGATATGGAACTGTCAGAAATAGGAAGAGGCAAGAAGGGTTCTTCCCTAGGGCCCTTCGAGGCAGTGCAGCCCTGCCAACACCTTCATTTCAGATGCCTGGGCTCCAGAAATATTAGGGAATACATTTCTGTTGTTTGAAGCCACAAAGTTTGTGGTCATTTGTTATGGCAGCCCCAGGAAACGAATAGAGAGCTATTAAAATAAAACAAAATATATAGCAAAAGCTACTGAAACAGAAAACATGGTTTCAATCCTAAAGCCATTAGACAAATATTGATTGAGCATGTACTGGGTGCCAGGTATTTCTCTAGGAAAACATCAGTAAGCGAAATAGATCAAAGACATCATAGAGCAAAATAGAGATCTCTGCACTCATGATCCTTACATTCTAGCAATATTCTGATCAGAGAAATCAGTTTATTTGAAACCTCTTTACCCTTAATGAACATGTGTTTGTGTCTGTACCTGTATCAGAACCAATTATTAGACACAGGTAGTGGTAAAGACATCACTCAGAGAGTAAAGATTGCATAACAACTTGGGAAGAACTTACTCCTGATGGAGATG
>NW_005297081.1:0-637 GCF_000412655.1 Myotis brandtii
AAACTTCTTAGAAGATGTCTTTATTTTCTCTCTCCCTTTTAAAATTCTCATTTAAATTCTTAGTATATTAAAGACCACCTCAGGGAAACTAAAATAGCCTTAATACTGATACTGTTTCTTTAGTTTATTTTAAAGACTTAATCATCCTATGATCTAGTGACCATTTTTCTCTTTTTCCAGGTTGCTCTGGAGGACTATTTAAAGAAAATTCAACAAGTAAATTTTGATATATTCCACCCATCTTTACAGCAGAAGAATACATTACTTCCGTTGTCTTTGTATATTCAGTCATGGAGAAGAAGATACTAAAAATAATCTCATGGCACTGATACTAATTTATTTTTATTAGTTTTACAAAAGTATACTAGTCAGGGTTCTTGTTTATAAACACCAGGCACTGACTGTTTACTTAAGGCAAAAATGAATTTATTGGATGGGTGTGAATAGCTTATAGAATTGATGAGAAATTACTGTGGGGTTTGGGGGCCAAAACATTATTGAGATTCTGCCTCAGACACTGCCATTGTCTCCACCAGCCCAGACAGTGTCTACTGTCCCATCCCTGTCAAGTGGAGCCGTGCTGCACCACCAGGGGGCAGAGAGAAGAATGTCTCCTCCCTCCCTCGCCCTGGGGGGA
>NW_005297082.1:0-637 GCF_000412655.1 Myotis brandtii
AGAGCCTACTGCTGGGTCACCCAAGGCCAGTAGCATGCTGGTCCCCTTACACTCCAGCTGGGTGAATGTGGGCAATGAGGGTCCTCTGAGCCTCACTTCACCCCATAAAAGGCTGGAACACCTCCCCAACTTCAGTAAAGACCTGGGGTAAAATATGCCTGCAACAGATACCGACCTTTTTCTCCTCGCCATGTGTGATTGTTCGGCTCTCTAACTGGAACAAAATCTCAGTGAGAGCAAGGTAAGACACTCCTTCCCTTATTCCTTCTAGGCATGTTCACAGTATGAAATAGCCAAGAGATGGTTTTAAAATAATGCTTTCTAGTTAATGGCCAAGTTACCTTCAGGTGATAGGGTTTCACAACTTTTCTTCACAACTTCATTCACCATATAAATACTTAAAACGTCCTTTTAAAACATTCAGATATGTATAAAATATAGGGAACATTATAATGAACCTTAAAGTACTCATCCAGCTTCAATGATCAACTGATAACCAGTCTTGCTTCATCCAGGCCTCCCTCTTACTTCTTCCCTAGTCTTCACTGGAGATTATTTTGAAGCAAATATCAGATAGTATACCATCTATGCCATCTATACGATCTGTAATAATAAAAGTGTAATATGCTAATTAGAC
>NW_005297083.1:0-637 GCF_000412655.1 Myotis brandtii
TTTTTTTTTCAAAATGTCTTTTGTTGACAGGATTCTATCTTGGACATTAAGGCACCAGTGTTTAAAGGACTGGAGAGATGCCTGAAATCCAATCCTACATGGAGAGTTCTCACTGCCCTTCCACAAGATTCTTGGCCTGTGACTGCATCCGAGCCGCTCAGCAATGCCCTGGGCAATGGTTGGGGCTGGGGCAGCCTCCGGCCGCTGTTTTCCTGTCCACGGAGGGTGAGCGGAGGCACACTGGCTGCATGGCAGTGGAGAAATGGGGAGTTGGTGGAAACACACAATGGCTCTCAAAGATTCTGTTCCAAAATGACACATCTCTTCCACTCGGATCTCATTGGCCAAAGCCCTTCACGGGCAGGAAGCATACTCTTCCAGCAGCGTTGGATCCCCAGCGGCGCTCACGCTAAAGCAGGCTCCAACTTTTCTCCTGGGCCTCCTAGGACAGCTTCCCCGGGTCTGAGCTCAATTCTCCATCTCCCTGCATCCAATCTTCCCAACTTTTTATTATAAAAAGTTTCAAAAGCACAGAAAAGTTGAAACTATAGTCCAATTATCATTTGTATATCCACCACTTTGCTTAGATTTAACAATGATTATTTATATATACACTAGAGGCCCAGTGCACAAATTC
>NW_005297084.1:0-638 GCF_000412655.1 Myotis brandtii
GAATCAAACCATGACCTCCTAGTTCATGGGTTGATACTCAACCATTGGACCACATGAGCCAGGCTAAAAATATTTTTAAACATAGTATATTCTACAAAATATTCATTTCATTGAATATATCACTTTGTTGATTTAAAAAGTATAGTGAATTACAATAATTCCATTTTCTTGTTTGGCATTATAATATGGTATCAACTATTTATAAAATCTCAATGCAATAGATTCACCTTAGAAATTATTTAATTCAAGTTGAAACCAACCCTGGAAAATTTTCTTAGGCATTAACTGGTAACTATTCTTTCTCTGTTAGAAAGCTTGATATATATAACTTGGCAAACTATAATACTGTATATATTTCTACTTTTTAGAAAAGTATACCTTCATATTTATCCAAAGTTTAGTTTTCTGAAATGTCTAGTCCTTTATCATAGTTCTGCCCAGCTGAAGAGCTACAAGTTCATTTCATCTTTTACATGAAATAACTTCAAACATCTGCAAACTGCTATGGATTCTTCCTTACCCTTTCTTTATTTTTCCAAAACAGATTACTAATTTTCTCTAATGATTTCAGATATGGCAAAATTCAGAGATCCTTTAAAAATCTGATCAAATTCTCCAGGACTGTTTCTTTCATTGAT
>NW_005297085.1:0-638 GCF_000412655.1 Myotis brandtii
TTGAGCATCGACCCATGAACCAGGAGGTCACGGTTGGCGGCATCTCTCGCTCTCTCTCCCCCTCTTCCTTCCTATCTGAAGTCGATAAAATAATATATTAAAAATATAAGAAAAGAATGACATTTCATCTGAGACCTGAAAGAGGCCACTGGCCAGATGAGAGCTGCTCAGGTGGAGGATGGGGCAAGCACAGGTATTGAGTGAGAATGAACTTGGCGTGTCCATGGCAAAGAGAGACTCCCATGCTGCTGAGCGCAGTGAGGGAGGGGCCACGACAAGACTTCAAATTGCAGAGGAGGCTGGGAAATGGATTATAGGACACTAGAGTTTGAACGGTGTCCCAGTGAAAAGACATAAAATTTATTTTAAATAGGGCTGACAATTTGGGAAACTTAGATGAGTACATGCTATGAGCTTACTGTTTGTGTCTCCCCAAAATTCTTATGCTGAACCCAATGCCCAAGGTGATGATGGTCTTAGGAGATGGGGTCTTTGGGAGGTGATTAAAGCCTTGATAAAAGTAGCCTGAAAAAGCTCCCTTGCCCCTCCCTCACCCAAGGTTACAGGAAGAGATGGCCACCTAGGAGGCGGGCTCTGACCTGACAAGGAATCCCCAGCACCAGGATTTTGAACATTTC
>NW_005297086.1:0-638 GCF_000412655.1 Myotis brandtii
ATAGGATACAGCATATAGTACACACATGTAGAATATACTAAATGGCATACAGCACACAGCCTAAAGCAAATAGTATTTACCATAGGGTGGCTAGGAGAGTGCCCTGAAAGGCCAAGAGTTGAAGGATGCTTAGGAATTAAGGATGGGTTGACGGGGGAGAGTTCCAGAGAGAGAGGAAACAGGTTATGAACGACACCGAGATGGAAAAGAGCATGGTTTCTTTGAGAAACTGAAAGGAGATCAAGGCATAGCAGCTTCCAAGTTTCCTCTCCATCTCTGTGGTACCAGGGGCTTGGTAAAGAGGGGCAGAGCGGAACGGTTAGCTCCTAAGGAGCATGTGGAAGAACACTGCAGTGGAAATTCTAGCACCGTGGCCACGGGCAGGGAGGCCCTCTGGATACCACTGTGTCAGCCAGTTACCTTCCAAACATCCCGTCACTGCAATGCTTGGCCCTCTCCAGGGCCTCCATGGCTATTAGAATGGAGTCCAGAATCAGGGCCTGGACCAACCTGTGTGGTCTGGCCCCTGGCTTGGGTCACTCGCACGGTCATCTAATCCGATCTCACTCTGACTTCTGCCTCACATTGGAAGAAAATGAACAAGTTTCATGATGGCAATTACCCTGTTCACTTAGAGA
>NW_005297087.1:0-638 GCF_000412655.1 Myotis brandtii
GAGAGAGAGAGAGAATGCAAGAGACACAAGGAAACTTTTGGAGGGGATGAATATGTTCATTATCTTTATTTTGGTGAAGGAATCATGTATGTATGTGTATGTAAAAACTCATAAAATTGTATACATTAAATATGTATAGTTTTGTATATAAATCAAAACTGAATAAAGCTATAAAATAAGTAAAAATGTATAGCTAATGAGGTGATAAAGATAATAAAATGCAATAGTAAAATATACTCAAACCAAAAGAATGCAAGAATAGAGAGATGAAGGATAAACAAATGTAACAAAAGAAAACAATTGGCAGAATAGTAATCTTCAATACTACTATATCTATAATTATGTTAATTGTAAAAGGTTTAAAACATTATATGACAGAGACAGTCCAATTAAATAAAAAAGTAAGCTCCAATTGTATGCTGTCTAGTAGAAGTCCACTTTAAATATAAACACTGATAGGCTGAAAGGACAAAAAAGATATGTAGTGCAAAAACGAATTATTAAAAATACAAATACAATGGCTATGTTAATATTAGGCAATGTAGACTTCAGAATAAAGAATATTATTAGACATATAGACATTTTATAATGATTAAAGGGTCAATTCATCAAACACACACACACACACACACACACAC
>NW_005297088.1:0-638 GCF_000412655.1 Myotis brandtii
GAACTCCCGAGGGGACACTTTGCATATTAACTGTTGTTGTCAGTTGGGTACTGTAGCCATTGCTAGTGAAATCATCCAGGATAATTGAGTACACCCACTTTATGGCATACAGGGAAAGCATGCAAAATATCCTCTCAAAACTCATCTTCAATGGAAAAGAAATCATTACTTTTTCTAGTGGTTCACTGCAGCATGTCTGAACAATCTTTGCTACTGAATAGCAATAAAGTTTGGTGACTTTATTTCTGGCAGATAAATAGTTAAATCTTTTTTAAAAATCAATTGTGCTTGAGGCAATGATAGGGGAAATGAATCACATGTACCAAACCAATATCCACAATGACTTTTTTTTTTAATTCAGGAAGAATTAATCTCTTTTCCCAATACCCATCATGTTTATGATCTAAGATGTCAATATATCATGCTTTCAACTGAGTCGATTTTCTGCTGAAATGAATGTATTGCCCTTCTTTCTCAATTCAGTTCTGTGGAAATAGTTTTGATAAGTTATTCTGGAAGAAAAATATGTTTTGGACATGTCGCATCTAGAGACCAAATTATATTTAGATGCATTATAAACTTAAGCCAGCTTCCCAACCAAATATATAGTCTTATACCTACCCAAAGGGCAAAGAGTA
>NW_005297089.1:0-638 GCF_000412655.1 Myotis brandtii
TGTCTATACCCTTAAGACTAAGACTATAATAATTACAGGAATGTTGGGAGAAGTAAGGGTATTATCTAGTTCAGACCTTTGTGGTTTGTTCCACCTCCCTCAAATCTTGTGTTCCCACAACCAAATACGTACTCTTTCAGCCAAACAGAGGAATAAATTACGTGACTATGTATATAGAGAGTAAAGTATAAATTATGTTTAAAATAATCCATGTATGTGGTCTCACCATATAACATACAGCTTACTTCATAGATTCCTTACTAGCTATAGCTCTAGGTCTCACTGAGCTTTTTGAAACTGAAGCTTTTAGTGCCGATCCTTGGGTTTTTCACTTCCTTTGTCCTTTTTCTGGTTCCAGGTCCACTCCTTAGTTTACCTTAAAGTTGCTTCCTCCCTACCCGCCTGCATCTCATTTAGTGGCTTTTCAGTGTCTGGCTATTTTGTTTTCTCTTCACTTGTTGTCAGTCCAAAGCCTCTTGGATCATTCAGCTCATTTTTTCCCTCTAAAATAGCTCCGCTGCTCTTCACATTTCCTCTTTCTTGGTCTCTCATTTCTCTTCTACATTTTCTTTGTTGTAAATGCCCTTCTTCTCCCTCCCCACCATAATCCATTTGGCCTTTATTTGATTCCCTGCATC
>NW_005297090.1:0-638 GCF_000412655.1 Myotis brandtii
AATCCTCACCTGAGGATATTTCCTCCACTGACTGCTGGAGAGAGTGAAAGGGAGGGAGGAGGGGGAGGAAGGAAAAAGAGAGAGAGATAGAGATAGAGAGAGAAGCATATATTCACTAACCTCCCTCTAATCACGTTTGGTCTTTCCAGCGACAGCTCCCATCAGGAAGGACCTAGGAGCCCCACCCTGAATCAACCTCATTAGCATTATACTCAGGTGTGTTGGAAAGGGACTCACTATGAATAACAAAAGACAACCCTATTAGGAAATTCGGAGGGTGTTAGGAGCTCTGTGCTGGGAACCAGGGACAAAGTAGATAATTTTTTTTTGTTATACCACAGTCTCTAGATTCTAGAGTCTAGAAGACAAAAGTGCCTAAGGCCACAGAAGTCTGTGGTTCTGTCAGTTGAGTAGCCTGATGGTTGTGGAGATCCAGTGAAATGGGGCAGGCTTGGTGTATGTTTTAGAGGCAGACTCAGCTGGACTGGCTGATGGATTGGATGTGAGAGGTGAATGAAAGAAAGGAACCAAGGGTGATTTCCAGATTTTTTATTTGAACAACTGGATGGATGATGGTGCCATCCACTGAGAATACGGGGAAAGGAGCAGGATGGGGGTAAAATCAAGGCTGTTTCTCT
>NW_005297091.1:0-638 GCF_000412655.1 Myotis brandtii
AAGAAGCACATGCATATGAAAAATGTGACACTAAATAGACTGTGAAAAGGACTGAGATAAGAAGGCAGAGTGTCGCTTTGTTTGACTTCAGTTGGGAACCTGCTCTGAGGGTGATTCAAATTTTCCACTGCCCTACACACGTCCACAAATGACCACGGGTACTGACTGTGGGGTTGCAAGGACATTTTAGTGAGTAGTGAGTTCACAAGTATCCATGAATAATGAGGATCGACTAAATATGGATCATAGCACGGACCTCCCCAGCGTTGGAAAAAAATCATACCTAGGGAGTAAAGTTAGAGGAGTCTACGAGTATTCGAGCTGAAAATAAGTAAAGGAAGGATGACGTTATTCACGAGTAGGGAGAATTATCATACAGAGGAAGTCAGCCGACTATTTCGCCGTCTTCTGGTTCTGAGCTACAGATAATGTGCTAAAATTGTGGCTGGAAGAGTTCTGGCTAGAAATTAGGACGACTTTTCAGACTGTGAAAGATACTAACTAATGGTTATTGAAGGAGACGGGGCACCGCTTATCTGAAATAGCTGAAAGAAGCAGTTCCCAAACATTTTCAATCTTATGATGTTTAAGAGTTTTTAATAGCAGTTTTAAACCTATATTCCTGTGTTCTGGGAGAA
>NW_005297092.1:0-638 GCF_000412655.1 Myotis brandtii
TGTGTGTGTGTGTGTGTGTGTGTGTGTGTAATACTTTACATGAGATCTATCCATTTAACACGTTTTTAAGTAAACACCACAATATTGTTAAATATAAATGCACTTTTTGGAGAAATGCTTTTCTTTTTGTTCTTATTCTATTTTGTTTGTGTGGCATGAAACGTAGGTTTTGACTAATTTCCCGCATATGCTCACATAGACCCCTCCCAGGAGTTACTAATACTGATGTAAGATCAGCCACTATGGGAGGAGTGCTTTTGAACTTCCCTTTTATTTCCTTTGACCTGGACACCTGCATCCGGGATGGTATCTCCCTACGTTCGTCATGACAGTGAGACAGGAAATGGCAATCTTATCAAACTTCCTGGAAATCCTTTTTTCCCAAGGAAAACAAGGACACACTCCGCTTAAGTGATGGTCCCCTTCACAGTGCCTCCCACCGTGTCCTCCGACTGTGAATTTGATACCCTGAAGGGATGGTAGTTTGTGGCAGAAGCCAACACTGTATCCATATTTATTAACTGCCCTTCAGAGTAGCAATTCCCCTTGAGATTGTGCCCTCACAGACAGCACAACATAATGTCCAATGCTTCACATGAGACATGTCATTAACTGCAGAACTATTTATCATGTGGTCC
>NW_005297093.1:0-638 GCF_000412655.1 Myotis brandtii
GGGCAGCCACGGTGAAGAAGCAGTGACTAAACAGACAAACCCCGGAGCAGCCCTTCCCCCTGCTCAGCCCTTCGCCGGCCCCCTGGAGTCCATTTGGACATAAGGGTGGACTCCAGGCCCTTAGGGGCCAGAGCGAGTCGCGAGCTGGGCTGTCCCGGCCGGGGACCGTCTGGGTCCAATAAAGACATATTTCACTCAGTCCCATTCCTGGCAAGCTGCGCCCTTGCCTTCTCTCCGCAGGCTGCCCCCCAACAGGCCCCCTCTCCCCTCCTGTGGAAACTGAGGGGGTGAATTAGAGGGTGGGCCAGGGCTGCTCTCAGATGTGTGGCTTAGAGATAAATGTGCTCTGCGTGCCACACCAGCAGGTCCTCCTGGAGCCGAGCCTGAGACTGGCGGTGGGGGTGGGGGGCAGTTGTGGGCTGGGACCTGCTCAGCTGCCGTGGTTTCCCCGAGTGCAAGTCACTGCCCTTCTGGAACCTTAGTTTCCCGTCTGAAAATGCAGCGATCTCCCGGGCGCCTCCCAGGTGTGCTCCGGCGTGTGTGCATGTGAAATGTACTGACGAGTTTGAGCAAAGTAGCGGTGAAGGGTCTTCACGCTGGTTTAGTGGGGTTTTGATGAAAAGCTATTTGGCCATCCC
>NW_005297094.1:0-638 GCF_000412655.1 Myotis brandtii
GTCTGGTCTAATTAGCATGTTATGCTTTTATTAATATAGATTTCTCCTACCAGCTGTGTCTCAATAACGGATCATGTTTGTCCATGACAAACTGATTCTAAGATCTTTCCATTGATCTCTGGCATCATGGCTGTAATCCAGGGATCCTGAGGAGAATATAGTTTTGAGGGCATGGTACACAAAAATGCAAAGGCATATGTGCAAACACAGATAACTGTCTAACAAATATTTGTGTTCTTTGTCCAGAGTGTAGAGTTGTTGATGAAAAGATTTGCCCAGTATACCCCCACGCCCACCCTCACCCCTTGCATCTAGATGTGGCCATGAGACTTGTTCCTACTAAGGGAAGGTGAACAGAAAGAATATATGTCACTTCTTAGCTGAGGTGATTAAAAAGATGGTGTGCCTGCTCCACACTCTCTACCTGGATCTCAGAGCTCAGGGTGACACTGGGAGCCACATGTTAAATATGGTAGAGCCACAAAATGTAAGAATTCAGAATTCCTGAGTCACTTTTCAGAGGTGAGGAGGCTGCCTCAGTGGGAACACCCACATTGAACTGTTTGGTGAGTTAGAAATGAGCTGTGTCCACAGCAGAAGTTGATGTTTTCTTAATTAATAGCATGAGTATTTAAAAT
>NW_005297095.1:0-638 GCF_000412655.1 Myotis brandtii
TGCATGAATTTCGTGCACTGGGCCTCTAGTTTGATTAATAAAACAAAAACAAAAAATAGTCCATTCCCTCAATTTAGATCAGTAGGTTAGATATGAAGGACAGGAAAGATGTCGGAAGATTGAAACTGCAAATAATGACAAGCAAACACTGACTGAGTAAACTGGATGCATCACTGTTCTTCAATAAATGGAGGGATAAGAATCTCAAATATAAAAGAAATTTACTGATCTCATCTGTCTTCTCACTGCACTGTAAAAAAAAGCAGAACTGACAGCTCCAGGTTGCTGACTTAATTCTTGTGTTATTCCACTGCCCTCTGCTGGATGCATGTGACAATTGTGACCGCAAAGCTAATTCAAAGTGGAAGCATAGTAATCATTGTCCTCACCATTCTAGCAGCAGCATAAACGTCAAGCACTGTGCTAAGTGCTCTATGTGCAATCCTCCTAACAACTGTATGGCTAGAGAATACAGTTCTATTCTCACTTTGTAGGTGAGGAAGCTGGAGGTTCAGAGGCAAATAAGCCAATAAAAGTTACACAAGTAAGGGACCTAGGAATTAAATGTTGGCTCTAGAGCCAGCTCTTAGCTATTTCCTGTTCACTAAATATAAACTTCCATCCTGTCAACTGTATTG
>NW_005297096.1:0-638 GCF_000412655.1 Myotis brandtii
GGGCAAAGATAAACTAGGCTGGGGTTGACAAACACCGAGTCACTCCACCCGAGCTCGCGGGTTTATTTTCCCTCAGAGATTTCCTAAAAGCAGAATGAATCAGTCTTATTTCTTTAGGATGATTGGATTCTATGTCTTTTTTTTGTACTACCTTCTGCTATTGTTCTATTTATCCTGTTATGTTGGAACATCCTGTTGGAATTAGCCAGTTTAAGAAATACAGTATTGTAGCGTTTGTCACACATGGCCTGTGGACGAAGGGCATGCTCTAGAGAACTGATGGTGTGACCCCTGAACCGCTAAAACAGGTGCCAGGTTTTATAGATGGAAGATAGTGACTAAAGACTTGGGCTCTGATAAGACATACCTAGTTCCCATGCTGGTCCTGCCACATGCTAACTGCGAGGCAGAAGGTACTTGACTTAGCTTCTCACAACCTCACTTTCCTTTCCTGTAAAGTGAGGCTAAATCATAGTTTCCAGCCCTGGCCGCTGTGGCTCATTGGTTAGAGCATTGGCACATGCATGAAGGGTCTCGGGTTCGATTCCCTGTCAAGGGTACGTACCTCAGATGTAGGTTCAATCCATGGCCCCTGTCAGCATGCCTGCGGGAGGCAACCAATTGATGTGTCTCTCTCA
>NW_005297097.1:0-638 GCF_000412655.1 Myotis brandtii
GCAAACACAAGCTGTGGACAGAGAGGTCTTGACACTGAGAAATGTGAGGGGAAGATTACTGGAGAACAAAGCCTTGGGATGGGCAGAGGTTTGCATTGACTTTGAGGAAGGATTTGCTAGAGCTTTGCTTTCCACAGAATGTAGGCACCTGGGACTGGGTACATCCGGAAGCAATGGCTCCTAAGCTAGCACATTCATAGCCTTGATTTGAGACCTTGACCCCACAACCCCATGCATTTTGCGCATAATGCAATTTCCTTAAAAAACAATCACTCTCACATCTTCTTTAGGGCTCCATCAATATTATATATGTGGACCAGCCCTGCAGCTGGCT
Source organism: Myotis brandtii (assembly GCF_000412655.1). Taxonomy (NCBI): domain Eukaryota; kingdom Metazoa; phylum Chordata; class Mammalia; order Chiroptera; family Vespertilionidae; genus Myotis; species Myotis brandtii. The sequence goes on from NW_005297097.1 coordinate 335, forward strand.
ATTTTACCCTGAAGACTGGTTAAGGGTGATGGTGTCTTGATGGCTTTTCAATTCTGTTCAATTTGACAAGCATTCATTGAGTAATTTTGCTGGGCCTCTTATGGTGCTTTTTAGCCCAGCAATATATTAGAAGTTCAATTTATTCTTTCATTTTAAAAAATCTAATAGCATTTAGCTTTTAAAATATACATAATTCTTCATTTTGACCTAAACCTACCTGGTTTTCATATGTCATTAATGCATCTTTGAAGTAAAGGCTTGATTTCAATAATAAATATCTTGCTGCTTTCTCTTTAAAAAAAAA
>NW_005297098.1:0-638 GCF_000412655.1 Myotis brandtii
TGGCAGTTGCAACAATAATTCTTGCAGTAAGACTCCGCTAACTACTGGCCAAGTGTCAGATGCCAGAATCCTCCAGAAATCTTTGAATACGGGTTAGATGGAAATCTTAAGCCAAGAATACACTTCTAAAGAGTATACACAATTGGATTCATTGCATTCTTTTTTGCAACTCATGAAGAGTGGGATTTTATTTTGCATATTTCTAGTGAGCCCACATACCTTGAATGGCACTCATTTCACTCACAAAACTTTAGTAATGGGAAACTTCAGTTCCCCATTAGCCACATGGCATATCCTGTGGGGTTGGTGGAAAGTTCAGCCAGCTGAACCTAATGCAAGCTTTTCATGAATCTTTCAAATGCTGACTTCCTTTAAATTGTATATCTCGGATCAGCGTGCTTCAAAGTAACTGGCTGTTTCACCAGGTTTCAGCTAACATTTCAAAGTAGATTATAGACAACATAACACTTGCAGCTTAATTTTCATTAGATCTGCCGAGAGCCCTCACATGGACATGGGTAAGAAGGCTCCTTCCTGGGACTGTGTAGAATTTTACATCCTAACACTGCACACTCCAGAGCTCAGGCCAAGGTTTGTATTTTTGTTTTTTATAGTCTAGAGCCCGTGGTCAGCAAACT
>NW_005297099.1:0-638 GCF_000412655.1 Myotis brandtii
AAAAAAAAAAAATCACTGCTACTCCATGCACTAGACAAAGCATAAAAGCAGCTTATAGGCACACAAAGATTTTATGTAGGTGCTAGATAGTCCTTTCCAGAAATCCTACCCGAACCTCAAATTTGACAAGTCCAAGGTCAAGTACATTAGGCAAAAAATTTCTACTTATAAGTAACAGAAACCAGCCTGAGCTAGCTTAAGTATGGAGTTAATTATAGGAATTCTGAGAAAGGAATGTAGTTACATCTCCGTGAGAGAGGAGAGTATGTTTCATCTTTTGGTGTCTGTTTGTATTTGTATATCTTTTTCATTCTTCTTTCTAGAGAGTAACTTTCTAGCAAAATCATTAGTCTACAAAGTAAGTAGATAAAAATAGCTCTCAAATTCACATTTTAAGTGTCCCAGTCACAAAGACATTCACACTCTTGGTCGCAATCTTAAATTACAAAGTCTGACCACTAGTCAAACAAAAAATGGCTAAGTGGGTAGAATCAGATTACAAGGTGACTCAAGGTTCCACCTCTGTAAACGTTCATGGTGAGGGTGTGGGAGTGACAGGGACAAATTATGAAAGAGATTGTGAACTGAGCAGACATGGCAATTGGTATCTATACTAATAAAAGGGTAATATGCTAATT
>NW_005297100.1:0-638 GCF_000412655.1 Myotis brandtii
CCAAAACCCAGGGTCCATTCTGGCCCCCAGGTGCCCTCCTGCCTCCTGCAGCTCCTCTGTTCACCTGGTCCTCCCCATCTCTGCGCCCATAGCAGTTTGCAGTGTTTTTCCCTTTCCCTTCCATTCTGCTTTTATCTTCTCCGCTGATCATCCCCTCGGGCTCTGCTTCCTGTTTCTCTCATGACAGCTAATTTTGTGCAAAAGTAATCTGAGAGTAAGGTGTTTGTGCTTGATAATAGCTTAATATTTTACCCCTCCTGTAGTTTTATTGCATTTTAATAGGGAGTGCCTGGAAATAAAATGGCTTATCTTAACTAGAGAGAATAAAACAGAAGGGGTGGAATTTGGGGCACCCAGCCAGACCAAGATATTTTGGACAAGAGGGTCCTTTGGTATCATTCTGTTTTCCATTCCTATAAACCATATTCTCAACATTGTCGGAATTCACTCAATATGAACTAAATATCTAGAAGTTGTCATGATGTGAGATAATTGATACAGGCTAGAAGACAAAATGGAAATCATTGAAAACATAGTTATGTTATGGGTTAATTTCATGCAAATATTGTGTCACCATAAAATATGAACAATTAGAGAACTGGAACTGGGTAGTTCCCCCCCCCCCCCCCCCCCCCCCC
>NW_005297101.1:0-638 GCF_000412655.1 Myotis brandtii
AGTCCTTTGGTTGATCTCTTACCCCCTCACCCCCCACACATCTGGTGTGTGTGTATTTTTTAATCATGTGCTGATATGTCAGCAAACACAAATTCAGAACCTGAAAACTGTAATCATAATGTAATAATTTCTACTTATAGAGTGTATTCATAGATGGACAAAAACAATTTTTTCAGTGTGTTCAATTTTTCTAAACTTGTGATTACCATCAATTTACTCAAAAGGACAAGGTCATGCTATTGCTTATAATGTAGAACCAAAGTTAGTCACTGTTAATGTTTTTACATTATATTTGATGATATCATCTACTTATATTTATCAGAGGACCAAATTGTTATTCAAAACATCCAATAGTTCTATAAATAATATTTCATAATGTAAAAATTATGGTATTATTATTCAACTTTGAGTGTTACTTAATGCCTAGAATTATATTTAAAATTAAACTTTTCTTAACCTCAAAAGTAATTATTTTTTATTGTAAGCAACTGGACAGAGAACTGTTCAAGCACCACCCTCCTTACTACTGAACATCTGCCTGTGTGGGAGAGGCCTCTAGATGTTCAATTATTTGATGTTCTCAGAAAACTGCAGATAGGTCACTATCTATATATATATAAAAGCCTAAGTGACCATTA
>NW_005297102.1:0-638 GCF_000412655.1 Myotis brandtii
ATGGACTTGGGGGAGATAAGGCTGGAGGCAGAGAGATGGTTCCTGGGTTATTGCCAAGAGATGAGAGCAAGTACTAAGTAGTTAGTGGTAGAATGGGTCTGGATTGAAGGGATATCTGAGATGTGAAATAGCTGGGATTTGGCAGTGCATTGGCAGTGAGGGGAGCGGGAGGAATCGAGGATGGCCCCTTATTTCTGGCATGGGTGACCTGGTGGATGGTGTCACTGGAACCCCGGGGGAGGATTACTGAAGGAAGAGGCAGTGTGGCGCAGTGGTCAGGAGCGCAGACTCTGATGGCTGACTTCCTCCATCCTGGTGCTGCCATTTCCTAGCTCTGTGATCTTGGGTGAGTGACTTAAGCTCCCAGTGCCTCAGCTCTTTGTAATAATGGTATCTACCACAGAGCAGTGAGAGAATTGAATGAGTAGCATGTGCAGGGAGTGAACAGCGGCTGGCACTCTGTAAGAATTTGTTGTTGTTATTAAAAAAGGAAGGGAATTTGTTTTTGGTGACTTCAGGTTTGAAGTGCCTTGAGATATCCAGATGGCATATTGAAGTTAGAGACTAGAAACAGGTTTCAGTCATTCGGGAGCACGCGAGGCTGATCTGCTAGGGAAGGGGGCAGAGCAACAGCCAGT
>NW_005297103.1:0-638 GCF_000412655.1 Myotis brandtii
CCTTGTTTGCTGCCTTTTTTCCCTCCTCTCTTTTCCTCTCCTCTCCCTCCCCTTCTCCTGTCCTCTCCTTTACAATTGGTCTTATTTATAAGCCTGTCAATGTGCAGATATAACTAGCTATTCCTAAAGAGGCAACTTCTCATTTATAACATGCAGGGCAGAAATGTATCTTTAAGATTTCTAATATTTCAATAATATTATTATGTTATGATTCTAATTATGACTTGATTTTAAACAAAAAACTTATCAATTAAATAATTATCAAACAATCACTATGCATAGGCAACATTCTAAGGTACTAATTGTATAATAGCAAATAGAATTCTTGCTCTAAAGAGGCTTGTATTTTAGTATGTTAGAGAGTTAGTGAAGTAAATGCTGGTGCACATACAGAGAACAGATACAAAGAACAGATTGGTGGTTGCTAAAGTTCAGGGTCAGGGGTGGGTGAAATAGATAAAGGTGAGCAAAAGATACAAACTTCCAGTTATAAGATAAATAAGTCCTGGAGATGTAATGTACAGCATGGTGACTACAGTTAACAATACTACATTATGTATATGTGAACGTTGCTAAGAGAATAGATCTTAAAAGTTCTCGTCCAAGAAAAAAATTGTAACTGCGTAGTGATGGACACT
>NW_005297104.1:0-638 GCF_000412655.1 Myotis brandtii
CATTAAGGCCTCGCTAGAATTCTGCCCCCTCAGTCCCTACACCCCCAGGGCCCAAGCTTGGAGTGGCTGAAAAAACTCTGAACACCTCCACTGACAGGGAGGAGGCCCCCTCCACTGTGGCCCCCAGTAAAAATGTGAAAACAAAAACAAACAAAAAGTCCACAAAGGAACAACCAAAATAGGTGAGGAAACAGCAGATTCCACACAGCAATCTTCCAAAATAAGATCACAGCCTCCCCACCTTTGCCATCTCTGAGCAGTACCTAAGCAGACAAGTGCATTACTTAGAATTTCTCTCTTCCATTATTGTAACAGTCTCATAACTCTTATCTCCATCTTGCCCCTTAAAAGGCATTTGCCACACAGCTACTGTGCTAAAAACACAAGTCTTATCAGGTTACTTCTGTGGTTAAAACCCTTATATGATTCTGTCTTTATCTACAGGATAAAGTCCAAATCCCTTAACTGTACAAATCTCTATATGTGACCTTCTTAGTGTTATGCCTTACCATTCATTCCTTTTAAATAATAACAATAATTAACATTTATAAAACATGTACCATGTCAAGACCGTCCTAAATACTTTTTATTGTAGTAAAATACACATAATATAAAACTGGCATTAAACATTTTTCAGT
>NW_005297105.1:0-638 GCF_000412655.1 Myotis brandtii
GTGTGCAGGGGCGGGGCCTGAGCTGGAGCCGAGGCGGGCCCGGAGGAGCCGCAGCCTCGCCTCCTTTTGTGGACGCTGCGCGTCTGAAGGTCCCTGGTGGGTCCCGCAGCCCCTATGGTGCGGGGTAAATTCCTAGTATGGCTTCTCTGAGGCTGAATACTTGGGAAAGCAATACTTTGTCTCTAATTGTCGCCCCAGCCCCAAAAGGGCTAATTCAGGCGGGGAGCTAGATATTTATTTCTACATTTGCTACTGATTTGTTGTTGTTGTTGTTAGCCCGTGTGGATTACTGTTTACACCTGTTCTTTAAAAAGATCTCTTTCCTATTTCGGCTTCTGCACGTGGAATTAATTTCAATGCAATTGTAGTCTGTTAAGAAGCTAAGCGGGTAAGACACATCAAGGTTTCGTGTCCTGAAAACCTTTGGGATGGTGTGTGGGCTTCCATTTTGGTCTGTCTTCCCAAAATTGGGAGAATTGGGACAAATTTTGATTTTGTTTTCTGTCGATTAGTAAGACTTAAGTCCTCAGTGGCAAGCATGGTACTTCAGAGCAAGCTCATTAAACAGATTTACATCTCACAGGGGCCTTACGGTAAACCAGTTGAAGACACTACATGGGTATTTTCCAAACACCAGT
>NW_005297106.1:0-638 GCF_000412655.1 Myotis brandtii
TATGGTTTCATAGTGTGTTGACTTTGATTTACAAATAGGGTAAGTGGGTGAGAGTTTCTTAAACTTTTCAGGGCTTTGAAGGTTCTGCCTGGAAAGAACCCTGGCATCTCTGCTCCGGCATCACTTGCTGGTGTCCAGTGCCACCCTGAGATGTTGGGGTCTCTCTTCCTCTGCCAATTGCTGCTGTTTCACACGGTGTCTCTGCCTCTGCCAGTCTGGTCTTTTGAAGGAGGCTGGCTTCGAGTGTGATTTCATTCCCTCATTAGCAGCTTGGTTATGACTCACTCTTGTCCTGGTGGCCAAGGCCTGAGCGTTAATACCCTATCCATCCAGGTACCCACATAGCCATCATCATCTCAGGCCTTTTCTCATCAGAGCTGCTGGATGCAGCTGGGCCCAAATACCCACACACGTAGAACCTGAGAACTTTAGGTACCACACATCCTGAGGGAGCCCTCCATTACAAAGGGCTCCTTCCACACTCGGATGATTCATCTGCAAAGTTTGCTGGTCATTAGAAAGGACTGAAAGGAAGGCCTAGCCACCCTTCTTGAAGAATGAATCACTCTCTCCCATTCTTTCTGATCAAGTCATTCTTTCCAAGGATGGATGCAGAACTTTTTTACAACAATAACAGC
>NW_005297107.1:0-638 GCF_000412655.1 Myotis brandtii
CAGACACTTAGAACAGCTCTCATCTCAAAGAACCCAGTGCTTGTGTCCCAGTAGGAGAAGGTTGATGGTGCAGAGTGGTGTTTGATGAACGAAGACTTCCAACCAGCCAGTGATCTCTTTGGACCCATTACCTTGCATTCTCCATCAGATTGGATCACCTCTCATCCTGAGCCTCCCCAAGACCTTGAAGAGTTTTCAAATGATCCTTCCAGAAAGACACCTTCTCCAGAGAAACACAGTATTTATATACAGTGCACTGGATCTCTAGGAAACACCAGAATTATCAGTGAAAAATCTATTAAATGGCTCAAAGGCTACTGTGAAGCAATTTTCTATGGCTTGACAGTAAAATGCCTAGAACCAGTTCCTGTCTCTGCAATGAGTTGTTCCTTTACAGTCAATGATAATATACAAAACCTTCAAATACATGCAGGGCACATCCTGAAGTTCTTAAAAAAGAAGGAACCTGAGGATGACTTCTGTGTTGCGGGAATAACAAGGATTCGTCTTCACCCAAGAGACTCCTGAAATGTTGTCTTTGGACAGGCCTCTCTGACAGATGGTGTGGGGATATTCAGCTTTGCCAGATATGGCAGTGATTTCTACAGCTCAGGCTATGAAGGCAATGTGAAGGTGTC
>NW_005297108.1:0-638 GCF_000412655.1 Myotis brandtii
CAGTTCTAATAGTTGAGGAAAAAGGAGGCAAGTCAAAGCTGAATTTTTATTTTGCCAAAACTATGCAGATTAATCAAAAGAGGAAGAACAAATCAAATAGTAACTGTAAAATTTCAGAAATGATTTGTAGCAATCTGTGCTAGGACATTGGCTATGATAATGGAAAGGGAGGGGTATGCCTTTTGGCTTTGTGATGACAGAATTAACTGGCAGAGTAGATGACCTGTTGATAAAGTGAGATGTTCCCAGAGGATGCCCAAGATTTCATATTGTTGCTGGGTCAGGAATAGAAATGGGATATAGGGGAAAAAATTACTTGAAATGTTTAAAGAAATCAGGAGCCAAAGAAGTGAGGAACAAGGAGAACTGGCAAGATGATAAAATATTTTTTTGTTTGTTTGTTTGTTGTTTGGAGAGAGTGGTGGGGAGGGAGAGATGGGAAGAAAGAAACTTCCATGTGAGAGAGATACATCAATGGGTTGCCTCCCACATGCACCCTGACTTGGGGACTGGGGATTGAGCCTGCAACAGAGGTTCATGCCCTTGACTGGAATAGAATCCACAACCTTTTGGTCTGAGGGCCAATGCTCTAACCAATGAGAAAACTGGCCAAGGTGATAAAGTCTTTTTTAAAAAAA
>NW_005297109.1:0-638 GCF_000412655.1 Myotis brandtii
TCTTCCAAAAAGAGTTTTTAGGGTGGAGGCAGACTAGCATACCTGGGGCTAGAGGACCCCTTACTTAGAGATTTTACCTTCAGGCATTCATTGAGAGGAAATGAATCTCTGCCTTAGAGCCATATTCCTCAATCTCTACCATATCCTCCAACCCTAGTTCCCCCTATAATGACCTGATGCAGGTGCAGATTGGACACAGCCTGCTGCCCTTTCTGTATTGGCAGTTTCAACTGCTCTGGGCTCAGCGGGATTGATAAAAAGAGTCTCTGGTGAGCATGTTACCTGCCCAGCCCCAAGGAGGACGGCTAGGCATTTCCTCATGGCAAACAATAGCTCCTGAGGGTCATACTCTTGCTATATCCTCCTCTGAGCTAGTCTCCCTAGCCCCACCAAACTGTGCCCAGCGGGATAGCTCCCAGCCTGCAAGAGAGGTAGAGGTACTCTACCCCTCCTTTCCCAGTACTGGCTGGCTGAACTGACAGGGTGCTGGGGTCAGCCTCTCCACAATGCAGATACAAAACCCAGCTCTCGCTGGTCTGTCTCCCCAATATGAGCCTTCCTGGTGGTGCCATGGGATGCTGTCCAAAAATAAACACATACAAAGTAAGAAACAAAACCAAAAGCCTGCTTTGTGAGAA
>NW_005297110.1:0-638 GCF_000412655.1 Myotis brandtii
ATGACCTCCTGGTTCATAGGTCGATGCTCAAGCACTGGGCCATGCCAGCCGCGGGCTAGGTGGTATTTATTTGAAACTGATTTTTTCCCTATTGAATATTCTGGGTTTCTGATTGAGAAATGCCTTGGAAATTCCAAAAGTTGCCATTCTAGCGGCTTCTTTAGGATCCACACTGTTTCTAACACACTGCCAGTTGCTGCTCCCTATCTCTGGAGCATGAGAGCAGTAATGCCATGTTCTTTCATCAGCCAACACAATCAACCCAGTGGTCCTCGGATGGATGGTTCAAACTGTGACAAATCGTCTTGACTGCAAATTCTATTTATGCTGCGGACTCTTCTGCTTAAACAACTTACTTCATTGACATAAACAGCATCTTCTTTCCCTGGCTCAGCAGGAGCTAGAAGAAAAGTCTCTTTGGAGTATGTCTTTCTCTTCCACAGAGAAAGAGTGAACCCAAACGTTTGAAACGGGCACCATTTTGTAAAACTAGGCCTCGCCTCGGCATTACTCCGAAATTCGTGATATCTTGGAAACCAGGTGTGCAGTCAAAAATAACCGCTTTCATTTCTATAACACTTAAAGTCAACAAAACTCATTTACATACATTATTTTCTTTGACTCTAACAATAATCCTG
>NW_005297111.1:0-638 GCF_000412655.1 Myotis brandtii
TGTTTGTTTGTTTGTTTGTTTCCCAAGGCCTTGCCTGGACAGACTGACATCTACTTAGACACATTCTTGGACCGTATAAATAGAGGGGAGGCGATTCTGCTTCCTAAAAATTGCACACGAAAGCCGGTGTTTGGGGGTGATGGGACCCAGTTATAAAATGCATACCTGTTAGCTGGACTTACAGCGGCCTCCACAGAGTGGCCAGGGCAGCACACCACCTCCAGGCCAGGGGAGCTTGGCTCTCTGGGAAATGAAGGCTTCCCTGGGGTTTGAGATTTGGCTCTTTTTTTTTAATTGTTACAATGTGCTTTAAAGCCCTTGAGATCTAGGTTAGGTTTCTCTTTGGGGCCCTTTGGGCATCCTATAGAGACTAGCGATTAGCCTTGTCTTCATATTGTCCCCTTAGGTCGGGGGATGCTGCCAGAGTGCGTGCCTGGGCCAGGCGGAATTCTTCCAAGGTAGCCTGCAAACGCCACCCTGGCTGCGCCCTGCCAGAGCCTCGGAGCCAGAGGCAAAGGGATTCCCGTCACTAACACGTGTCCTCCCTCCCGCTTCCCTGCCCAAGGTAAGCAGCGGCGTCATTCTTTCGCTTTTTGGAGAGAAGACGCCACACACACACACACACACACACACACACA
>NW_005297112.1:0-638 GCF_000412655.1 Myotis brandtii
CATTCTAGGGCAGCCTTTGACAGGTGGCAGAATCGAGAGACAGGCATGAGGAGAATAAGATGACAAAGGTGACAACATAGAACAAGGTTAAAAGATGGAAGAAGCCGAAGCACCCTGATTTCTTTGCCTCCTTTCCAATTTTACTTACATTTTTCTACTTTGGAAACATCTGTCTCAATGTCCTTCCTTGTAAAGTAGGGGTGCTATTTTATAGTGATGTTGTACATGGCTGCTAATTGGGAGCAAGTGAACTCTGTGAGAGTAATTCTGTTATCCAATAACCGTGGATGCATGTTAATGCCACATGTATTTTCCCTTTATGCTTCCTTTTAGAAAAGGCAGTCCGTGGAGTAGAGGGTCAAGAACTGGTTTATCCTAAAAGGCTTCCTGTGATACAGAAGCGAGATGTTTGGCACACTCATGATTATGACCTACAGGTATAGATTTTAAAATAATCCATAAAATGCATTGCTTTTACAGGCATGTGGAAAGCAACCTCTGTTTCCAATTAGAAGCAAACAAGAGAAGAGAGAAGTCTCAACTCTTCTCAGGACTCCCAATCAGTTTATGGTCTGTGCCTGGGTGGTTGCGAAGTGGAGGATAAGAGGAAAGAGGCCCTTGACAGATTAAGAAACAAG
>NW_005297113.1:0-638 GCF_000412655.1 Myotis brandtii
ATAATTCTTGCGTTCCCTTAGAGGAAGGATCTATGTCACATCCTTTGGTTTTAAGTGTACCTCTCCAATGCATTGAATCCCCTGAGGCTAAACATTTTAGGGGAATTGAAATGAAGACATGGCACAATGGCTAGAAGCCACTCATGGAATGAGAGCTCTTTGCAAGATGCACTGTGAGTGGAACTCTTTGGATCTTCCAGGTATTACAGATTGGATTTAGGCACGGGTAGTGCTCTAGGACCCCCAGGGAGAGTTGACGCATCCTCCACATGCAGAATAGAGCAAAATCCTGGAAAACAAGTGAAAGTAAAAGTCAGGGAAATATACTCTGGCAATTGCTTCCCTTTTCTCTTTCGGTAGGTGGTAATGTTATGCAAATGGTTTCATTATGAGGAGAAAGAAAGAGAAAATGAAAAATATTTTGCAATTTTTAAAGAATAGGACAGTAATTTTCTAAAAAGTTTATTTATAGACCAGAGAGGTATTTAGCTATACTATTTAATTCATTCATTTCCTCATTAATTATTCTATTTATTTTTATTTCAAGTAAGACTTATTGGGGAGGGCTATATCATCATCCTGAAAAAAATGAGGCAACACTTATGTCTTTTTAAAAAATATATTTTTATTGATTTCAG
>NW_005297114.1:0-638 GCF_000412655.1 Myotis brandtii
AGGGATGTGCAGGAATGAGGTGATGAGCTGAGAATAGCGTGCCAAGGCCCTGAGGTGGCCAAGAACGCTGCCATCAGGAAGTGGAAGAAGAAGAAGGCCAGTGTGGCTGCAGTGCAGTGAGATGAGAGAAAGGGCCCTGAGCTCAGGTTGGAAAGGCAGGCAGAAGCCAGCTCCTAAGTCACGGGGAGGCCACTGAACTGCTTTGGGAGCCAGTATATTGTCCAGATATTATTTATTTACATGTTCAAAAGCTGGAAGTGATTATAAGTAAGAGGTGGCTGAGGCTGGTGTGAGGACATCGGAGATACACACCAGCAAATATAGTCAACAAGACTTGGTGATGGAATGGATGTGAAAGGTGAGGGAGAAAGAGGATGAAGATAACATTTAGCTGAGATGGAGAAGCTCTCACAAAACAGAGTCCTCTTTTGAGGTGACAGGCACCAGTTTCCTAAGGAAATCTGGAATTCCAAAGAGATAGAATTTAGGAGCTATTCATGTGGGGGTAAGACCATATAGATGTTTCAAGTCGTGGGAATGAACAAAAGCACTTAGGGAGAGACTGGAGAGAGAGAAGAGAAGAGAGCTCAGGACCAGAGTCCCCAACAAGAGCTTGCAAAAGAGGTTGAGAAGGAACA
>NW_005297115.1:0-638 GCF_000412655.1 Myotis brandtii
TCTCTTACCATACCCACCAGGCCTACAGCATGGTCTTTCCAGCCTAAATATAAATGTTTCCCTTACTTATACATCCCAGGCTGCTCATTCAAATATAAAATTGTCCATCTAATACATATGAAGCATTATATAGTTGCCTCAAAATAATCTTTATATCCTGTAACACCCCATTACCCTTCATGTGAACTCAGAATTGATATTTGTCTCTAAAAGCAGTTAAGTATTCATCTGTCATTTCAGTTACACCAGGTAAATAAATGTAAATAGATAGGTGCAAAAGAAAGTTGATGAATCATATTTATAGAATATTTACTGAGCAAATGGCAGCAACTAATTACTTCTAACATGTCGTTAGTGTTCAATTTTGTCTGCTCTTTAAACAGCAATCAAATCTCAAAAGTCTATATATACAACTGTGTCTGTCACAAGGCCTTCCAATAGTGAGACATTTGTCTTTGAAAAGAGTAACTTCCCTTTGCCCTCAAGTAAAGTTTTTATGATTTCTGCCAACTATTTTTAGTATAAAAACACCACCATACAATTTTAAAAATCAGAATTAATATTTACAATGGCCAAGCATTTTATGGGGCACCTACGACAGAACCTAGAGCCGTGGTCGGCAAACTGCGGCTCGCGAG
>NW_005297116.1:0-638 GCF_000412655.1 Myotis brandtii
CCCGAGGGATTCCTTCTGCCTTGTCCCTGGGTGAGGGAGAGGGGCCCCAGCTCACCCTGGCTCTGTAGTGTCCTGTTCTTCACCATCTCTGTCCAGTTTTTTGGAAGTCACTTTTTCCGTTTCCAAGTGTTGTCTTTTCTTTCCATATTCGCTGCACTATGTCTTCTAATCTCACTAAAAACTCATTCTTCTTTTTATTTTTTATTTTGAGAGGACGTTCATTAAAGCTGGGGACAGTGAAACAGGAGAGGGCTTAGGGTAGAAGAAGCAGCAGGCGAGAGACTAGGCGGGGCTGCTTTGGCTCCATAGGAACTTTAGGGGGAACAAGTGAGCCAAGGCCGGCTGTCAGCTCACTGGAGAGTCAGAGACAAGGAGGCCTTGGATGCAGGTTCAGGGGTGAGCCCTGGATGAGCTGCCACTGCCCATTGCTCCCTGGCTGCAAGTCGCATGGCACCCTTAGAGGTTAGGAGGTGCATGCCTGTGGGGGGAGAAGAGGAGGAAGGATGAGGCTTGGCATGCTCCCAGGAAGAAAAGTTCACACCCGGTTCTTTGTTTTAAGGGTTTTAAAGGCTGGGAGTTTAGGAGGTCTTAGGGGGAGGATCTCTTTATTATTATTATTGTTATTATTATTATTATTA
>NW_005297117.1:0-638 GCF_000412655.1 Myotis brandtii
AAAAAACCATAAAGAACGTTGTTCAGAATAAAAGCACCGGAGGAAAGCAAAGTGACACATCATTATCATGAGGTGGGGGAGTCCTCTCTGCAGGGCGGCTGGTCTATGAGGATCCGTGACCAAGCCAGGTGTGCCAGGCCCAGGGACCCCTGCCTGGGGAGGGGGGAGGATGGGTAGGGGGGTGACAGCTCACTCCCCCAGCGGCTCCAGCGGCTCTGATATTTGAGTTTATCCCTTTGGTGCAGAGGCATTCAGACTGTGCATGTCTGCAACGGTCAAACATGCCAACACATGTGCTGAAATACATGGGACCTAAAAGTGATTCTGTTCACAGAAGGTAAAGATCACAGCAGGTCTCGGGGCTCCGTTCAGCTAAACACGGTGTTTTTCATGGTGATGCACTCATCACCCGGGCGACCATCCTATTGATCTGAGTTCCACAGAGCGGCTGCCTGACTGAGGCCAGAGGGGCCGCGGGGCCCGAGATTCCCATGGAGTCTCCCCTAAAGCTAGCCGCCCTGTTCCCCTGCGACCCTTAACCGGCCTTAGATGCGATTAGTTAGGAGGAAAATTTTACATAAATGTTAAGATAATGTTGTCAAATCTGTGGACTAAATAAAGTATTTAATGTATTTGGG
>NW_005297118.1:0-638 GCF_000412655.1 Myotis brandtii
GTTCATGGGTTGACGCTCAACCACTGAGCCACGCCAGGCCAGGCCAGAGCCTCTTTCTTTCAACCAGAAAATTCCTCCATTGAACTGACAGAATCGTGTCATCCTTTGGCCAGAAGACAGGAAAGGGAGCCCCCAAGGGTTGGAAAATGAGGGGAGGGTGGGAGAAGGAGGGAACCAGCGAAGGAGATCCCCTAATTCCCGGTGTGAACCCTCAGAAGTCCCAGACTAGCCTCTGCTATGCACATGCATGGATCCGACTCCGCCCAGTGTAGCAAAGGCTGGGAAAGGTGCACTGAGAATGGAACAGACCCACATGAGGGTGAGCACAGAACAACTTGCAGTCTAAGGCTAGCACGACTGATCGCCTCCTGAAACAAAAAGCTCAATATTTTTGCAGAGATTTACAACAGAACCCAGAGTTTATATAGCATTTGCACGAGGTGAAAGTCGAAATCACTCAATATTGAAAGAAGCAGGAAAGTGTGATTTATTCTCCAGAAAAGGCAAGAAGATGTCTGCGGCAAGCTCTCTCAGACATGGAAATGATCAGATGAAGGCAAGACTTCAAGCAGACCTTATAATTATGCACCAGGAGATAAATGCAAAGTCATCTGCAGGAAATGAAAGGATAAAAAAAA
>NW_005297119.1:0-638 GCF_000412655.1 Myotis brandtii
AAAACTACCCAGCTATACTATTAAGACAAAAACAATATTCACATCAAATTGGGCCGGCTGATTTAAAATCATACACTTAACACAAAATGAAAAGTCATCAGAGTGCATCTCTTACCAATAGTTCAGTATCCAAAACCTTCCAGGCTTTATTTCAGTGTAAATAAAAGCAAAAGGATAAAAATAAAATTTGGTTTTGGTGATCCTGGCCTTTTAAAACCAAGTAGCAAATATTACATTTACCCTCTGCTGATCGACATATCCTACTTCCACAAATTTGTATATACTGAAACTTCCATCTCCAGAATATGAATATTCACCAGCAAATGGGTGGATTAAATTGTTATGCAAAAGACATTGTCTCTGGTGCATTGCAATTTCCTTTGCCTCACTCTGGTGAGCAAGGCTCCTCCCGAAAAAGGTTTTATAAGATAGACAGAGTTCTTGGACCAGCATTTCCAACAACTGCTAAACCTGAGCTCTAATGTATGCGTGAAAGGGGAAAATCCACTTTCTAAGCCCATTTGATTTATTAGCTTATTCATTTGACTGCAAATGCTTGAGAAAAATCTGTTTTCATCAACAAGCTTAAACATTTTGTTAAGGGCCAGGACAAAAGTAGCGGGGGGGGGGGGGGGGGG
>NW_005297120.1:0-638 GCF_000412655.1 Myotis brandtii
TTAGGCCATTGAGGCCCCTTTAAAATGTAAATATTTTAACTAGGACAAAGAGCACATGAAACCATATCAGGCATGAAATCCAATTAGCTTAGCATCTTGTTTTCCAAACTTCCTTGAAGACAAAAATCACTCATGACACTTGATGTTTCTCCCCACTTCCCAGGATCCTGCCCTGGAGATTCTGAAGCAGTAGATTGGGATAGGAGCTGGGAATTTTGAATTTCAGCAACCACTTCAGATAATTCTGAAACTCAGGGAAGCTAAGACACTGGCATGTTCACCAGAGCCAACAGGGAGACGGGACCCGTGGGAAGTATATGGCCATTCAAATGGCATCATAGACTCTTACAGCAAGAAAGGATGGTGTACCTTATTTTATCCATCCCTTCATTTCCCTGAGGAGGACACTGAATCCTGGCACAGGGAAGGGATTCACACAGCCAAGGGTATGGCATATTTGGAGTTTGAGTCAACATTTTTCTGATTCCCAAGGCACTTTCCTCTCTTCTAACATCTTCAGGACCAGCAAGTATTGGTTAGGGTGAGAGGCACAGAGTTAAAAGCAATTGACATATGTCTCCCTTTTCCCCAATTGACCCCGCCCCCCCAGCCATTCCCACCCCGGGCAAGCCCCCACC
>NW_005297121.1:0-638 GCF_000412655.1 Myotis brandtii
TTTTTTTTTGTCCCCAGGGCCTCAGAATATAGTGTGTGCATGTTAGGGGGAGAAATGTGTGAATGGGTATGGGTGAATTGAGGGCCCAGGAGATAGACACTAAGAAAATAACTATAATACAAAGTGATAAGTGCTGACAGTGAGGTAAGTAGAAAGTGTTGGGAGAACTCGAAAGGTAAAGTGATTTTTAAAATTATAGCAGAAAAAAAGTCTGATTGATTTAAGCCTCTTTAGAGACATGATTCTACCTTTCCCCTAAATTCTAATAAATAACTCACTTCAGAATAATCGAGCAGCCAGGTGGTGTTACTCTCACTTGCTAATGAGTATAACTAGCTCCCTTTGGCAATACAGAAAGTGGGAGTAAGCAACAAAGTGTCTTCAGGTACAGAAGTTGGCTGTTGATTTTCTTCTTCTTTTTTTTTTTTCAACAGACACAGCCTGCGGCAGCATTCCCCAATTTACTGATTATAAGGCAGCATTTCCCAAAGCACCTGAGGCTCTTGCTAAACAAAATGATTCTCAGGCCCCACGCAGAATACTAAGTCCCTGGAGTGATTCCTATTGCCTGGCAAGTTTGGGAAGCGCTGGTCTGGAGGGTGTGTATGAAGTGTGTGTGTGTGTGTGTGTGTGTGTGT
>NW_005297122.1:0-638 GCF_000412655.1 Myotis brandtii
ATGGGTCAATTCTCAACCACTGAGCCACACTGGCCAGACCTAAAAGAAATTCTTAAAAGATGTACTTCATACAGGAAAAAAAAATTACCTCAGATGGAAGTTTGAATTTAAGAAAAGAATGGAGAAAAGAAAATGGTAAATATGTGGATTAGTCTATGAGCAGTAAATATACAAAACAATAGTAAATGTCTTAAAGTATTTAAAAATATAGAGAACTAAAAATCATAATAATATCATTTAAGCCTTAAGAAATAAGGTTATTTGCAATAAAATATCAAGTTTTTAATATTTATTAGGGTAAATGTAATGATTATTTTGAAACTTTAGGGCAAATAAGATTTTTGTGATTTTTAAGATAACCACTAAAAGAATAGAAACAAGGAACGATGTCATAATAAAGAGGAAAGATAGAGTGAAACAAATTAATATAAATGGATTAATAAAGGAGAGATAAAGTGAACATATGGGACACAGAGGAAGCACAAAATAGTCAGAATTTAAGACAATTATATTAAATGTAAATGGGCTAAATGTTCCAATTAAAAGATTGTCATACTGGATTTTTTTAAAATCCCAATTATATGTTATTTGCAGAAAGCACATCTAATACATAGGAATACAGCTTCAGGGTGAGGATG
>NW_005297123.1:0-638 GCF_000412655.1 Myotis brandtii
ACGGCACGCAAGAGCCAACCTCCTAAACTTTCCCAAGTGACTGGTGAACAGCCCATCTCAAAAGCATCGGGGATTGATGGAGAACAACTTCAGAAGAACAGAATGGATGGTCTGAACAAAAACTCTCATTACCCACAAAGTCCAGAATTGCTCCAAGGAGAAATTATGGGATGGAAGCAGAAAATCCAAGAGAAGGAGAAGGGGAAACAGAGGCTGGAGGAGGCCAACACGGGAATGGAGCAGGTCCTGAAAGTTAGAGGCGGCCAATCAACGTCAGTGGCTGGAAACCCCAAGCCTGACGACCTTGGACATCACCTGGGTGATGGGAACTTGGAATTCCCACCAAAGAGGGGAGTAGACAAAGGAGATCGATTCATCCATGGGTCGGAAGTTGATCTCAAGGGTGTCCCTCATGGTGCTGATGACAGGCTGTCCCTTCAAAGCGCTGACCAGGGAAATCAGGAAATAGCCAGACAAGTGTGGGAGCAAAAGCAAAGGAATGAAGAGCTTGCAGCAGAAAGAACGAGTCTGCAAACCGAGAAAGCATCTTTGCAGCGTGAAAATGCAAGCCTACAAGATGAGATGCAACAGCTGAAGCTGAAGCTTGAAATTGCTCCTGATGTATATGAAGACCCTGT
>NW_005297124.1:0-638 GCF_000412655.1 Myotis brandtii
AGGGTTTATTCAGTGTCTTCTTAAATTAAAAAAAAAAAATCAGATTACAAGAAATTCCAAAACAATATATAGAATATACAATTTACACCTGCTCTACTCAAAAATCTGTTTTTCTGTGTCTCAAGTATTGACAACAAATAATTTTTTTTCAAACTTTTTGACTAAATTTTTCTAAGGGTTTGAGTTTGGTTTTTTAGTTTTCCATACTATTTTAATTAAAACTTTTCAAATATTAATTATTCCAACACACTTGAAACCATAGCAAAAGTCTCTTTAGTTTTGGTGTCATTTTATTAACTACTCTGTTGACCCTCTAAATGAAATAAAATTGCTTCTTGGTATTATTCAAATTTTAACATATTTTTGAACATTAAAAATAATTTTACACATTTTAGATAAATTTATAGAAATTTATCTATAAATTCATTTCCTGCGCTTTTAAAAACTGTTTCTATATAAAGATGAACTATCTTAGTTTTAAAAACAAAAAAGAACTACACATTGACATTACACTTGTTCTTACAGCCGTCAAGGTGTGAACTCAAACTTTTCTCTTTTATTAAGTGTAACAGATTGTCACTAAAATGATTCTTTACTGCTAATATATGTAGATGTGACTGTAGATTATTAATAGCCAA
>NW_005297125.1:0-638 GCF_000412655.1 Myotis brandtii
ATTATAATGTTGTACACCTGAAATTTATATAATATTATTAATCAATGTCACCTTAATATATGTTTTAAAGATTTTAATCTGAGACATAGTGTAGCGGGAAAAACAACTGGTCTTATGAAGAGTTAACATAAAGTCATGAAAATAGATACACAGCAGAAGGTGAAGGGAAGTGAGACTTAAATATAAAAGATTCTTGCATTTCTGAGATTTTCTTTTTTTTTAGTTTTGAATCGTATTATGCTTTTATACCCCACTTCACCTTCCCACAACCAATTCAAGTTATTGAAGATAGAATGCTGGACTGTACAAAGTTTAGAATATGATTTAGAATGGCAGTACTTATGGATTAATAATTTTTTAGAAAGTTGAGTAGCTAAGAGACTCCAGAAGATGCACAGACTTATCACAATAAGATTTATGTTTCAAACTATTTATATGGTGTTTTATTGTGATGGACTGAACTACAAAGATTCCTTTGCCCTTATCAATTCAGACCTAGGTTAACCCAGGCTCTGTGGCTTTTTTTAGCTAAGCTCACATCTACACAGATTTCTAACTTTCTGAAGGGCAGATGATATATAGAGAAAAAAAGACATAATGGCAAGATAACCTAGTCTTTAGCAAGTGATGATATAAAA
>NW_005297126.1:0-638 GCF_000412655.1 Myotis brandtii
GAAGTTCATAGCTTCTCTTCAAAACCCTTTAATAATCTTGTAACAGTCACTTAAAAGTCAGTAAAATAACGTCTGTCTTAGTATTTTGAGATATCTTCTAAGGCAGAAAAACATTAAGAATTTTATTAATAAATATGAAGAATCTTCCTTGCTTTAACTGAAAATCACAGATTTTAGGTGGTGATACTCTATGGTGTGTTTTTTAATTTTTTCTTAATGATGTTTATATTTTCAAATTTTGTTTCTGGGTAGAGAGAAAATGACTGTTGGCAGGCACATACATTGTACCAGACACCTAAAGGCTAGAGACAGGATTTGGGTGGATGCTTCTGTGCCAGTCTGATTTGTCACTGTTTCAGTGGTTAAGGACAAATGTCTGATCTGAACACACGGGGAGGGATGGTGAGTTCAGACTGTCAGGGAGAGGTGAGGAGGCGTGGATGTGTGATCTTACAGAGAAGGGGCCACCCTCCAGGTGTGTAGCCCTCAAGTCCTCAAGCCCACTACAGATTTCATGTCACCAGCCTGCCGTAGGTTTATATCACTCGCTGCGGGCTCTCTCTGTGGCCACCATCTCCTTGGAATGCTCATCTTCCGGCGAGGCTCAGTGGTTGAGCGTCATCCTATGAACCAGGAGG
>NW_005297127.1:0-638 GCF_000412655.1 Myotis brandtii
GCCGCATGTGGCTCGCGAGCCGCGGTTTGCCCACCACAGGCCTAAGGCATCTTCTTTAGCATGTTATATTCTTTGAATGTTAACGACTGGGTTCATTTGCATCCCCTAACTTTCCCAAGGCTTGAAAAGTTGATTTATCTTAAATAATCATAAGTATTTAGAACTTCTTAAAATTGAAGTGATCTTTTCGAGTAGCAAGAGTGATGCAATCCAATTTTTCATCTAAGATGTTACCCCATCAAAAAGCCATCGTGTGGGCCAATATTCTACAGAGAACAGAAAGTAAGCAGGCTAGCTGATTTAAAGCCCTCCTGTGTCCGCAGAATGTCTCGCAAACCCTCCGGTATAATATTTATTCCCCTTGCCCATCATGATTTACTCTATAATTTATCATCACACTCGAGCTGTCAGTTCTAAATCAAAGAGCATTTCTGAGATAGTAGCACAGTCCCGTAGAAGACCACTAAATCTCTCCCTTAAGCATACTTGAACTTTTCCAGTACTCCTTGGGGAGGGCTCATAAGACGCAGCACGACGGTATGCAAGCTACTTACGTGAAAATATTATGATTTTTGCTAATTGGACCATTAAAATATAGGTTTCGATAAAATTTGAACTCCTCTGTGAATAGACTCAAA
>NW_005297128.1:0-638 GCF_000412655.1 Myotis brandtii
ACTCAGTCTTAGACAAAAATAGGTGTTAAAAAAATTACAAGTGAGAAAAAGTTTATAAAAATGAAGACAAGAGGAAAATGCCAGGCCAGCACACAGTAAGCATTCAGCAGTGGTCCTGGACTAGCTGGACTCGGCAGCGGACACCTCCTAGCCACAGTGTGAACTGCTATTCCCATCTGAGAGGGCCATGTGACAACCGAGTGCCTTTCTGGTAAACATATGTTGTCTAGTGCCTCCAATTATAGAGGTTATTGCGATTTAAAATCACATTAAGAGCACCAGAGCAGCTGCCGGTGTGCTGCGCATGTCTCACATGTTAAATCACCCGGATAGTCAGCCACCCTGGCCAGCAAGTAGCCTGAGCACCCAGTCGTTGAAGTGGCAGGATTTTATACTTCACTTCTATTAAAAAACACACACCTTCCTTTCTCAAGGAACTCAATGATGATTTCATTTAAACCCTGACCACCCCTAATGCAGCCCTGGCCTTCAACACCAACCCAAATCACTTCTAAATGTTCCAGATGGATCAAAAAACAAAATAACATTCTACCAATTTCCAAAAAGATGATCAGAGTGACCGTCAAACTTAACCCATACGTAGAGCAAGCTGTCTTATGTGAAAATGCAGATACTTC
>NW_005297129.1:0-638 GCF_000412655.1 Myotis brandtii
TAGCTCTCCTGGATTATTGCCCTCCTGCATCCAATTAAGCAACGACTTTTCTGAGTGCCTACACTGGGTCAAGCTATATGCTAGATTGGGGATAGGCATGCATCCAATATGGTCCTACCCATCATGAGCTGTCTTTTTAAGGAAGGAGTCAAATATATACCCCACTCACCAGAATCCAAAGAAAAATTAAATAGATGCCATGTGGAAGTTCAAGCAATGGGATATGTCAATGGGACTTCCACTGTGGAGATGGTGATGGAAGCGGGTAGGAAGAGCATTGCAGGCAGAGGGAAAAGCATGAGTAAGTCCCAGAGGCATGAAAGTACATGGCATGTGTCACAGAGTCTGATGCTTGGCTTTTTCTCCAGCCATGTCTTATAGCACTCTCCCCACTCAACTTTATTAATACATATTTGTTGAGTGTCAACTATGAGTCAGGTACTGTTTTAGGTGCTGAGGATAAATCAAGAAAGTAGCTTTATTCATGACCCTTACAAGGTAATGGAGAAACCCAGTTCATTAATAAATAAAAATGATATGTTATGGGGTGATAGTGTGAAAAAGAAACAACATGCAGAGTAATGGGACAGAGAGCAGGAGAGGGTCACTATTGCAGGAAGAGGGATCAGAGGAGGCCC
>NW_005297130.1:0-638 GCF_000412655.1 Myotis brandtii
TGGCTGGAGGCCCTGCCTCTAACTTCATTTAACCTTTTTGACCAAATTTCTAATAACATTTTGGTAGGCCGACAAATCGCCGATGGAGGTTCCCAGCTAGCTGCCGACTTTGTCCACATCCTAGGAGTGAAGGTTAAAATCACCTCTTAGCTAACAATCCACACAGCGTGTTCCGTGGATAAAGGATTCTGTGGATGAAGCCAGGGTAGCCCCCAAACGGGGTGCTTGTCTAGAGAGATGGTTTCACCGTGTCCTTCAGAGAAGCCGGGGATCACTGAATCTCCAAGATCAGAAAAGCAAGTAGCATGGACGCAAAGCAAGAATATTACACTAAGGTTGACCCAGTACTTCTCCTCCTTACTCTCTGACTCCAGAGTGGATCCTACAAGCATCCCCAATGAATGAATGAGGCAGCCAAGGTGAAGTGAGGCGGACACAAACTGTGCCTCATCAGCCTGCGCTCCTTATATTGTAACTGCTTTGAATGGGGCTCCCCCAGCATTGTTCCTGCCTCGCGCCAGGACGCAGAGCAGGAAGCGCCTGGGTGTGCATCTCTAAGGAGATGAGTGAATTTGTTAAAGAGGGTCTTTTCTGGCCTGGTGGATGGATGCTGGGGAGTGACGTCACCCCGCCCCCGA
>NW_005297131.1:0-638 GCF_000412655.1 Myotis brandtii
TATCTTGTTGAATTAGGCTTGCTTTAGGTGCAGGTAAGTATTTTCACGTTTTCTCAGTTGATATGAGGCAAAGGATTTTAACAAATTTAAATAATATCAAAATACAAGGACGAATATGACCTATATGGAACTAGGCTAAAGAAAATAGCACACATTAAGGATGGCAGTGTTGAGGAGGGATAATGCTCGTGACAGAGAATGAGAGGCCCTGCTGGACCGTTTGAGCTGCATGAAAGCAGAAATGAGGACTATGTTCAGCCTCCTATCTTAGGATTTCTATTGTTTTCTTGAATACATTTAAAAAGAAGATGAAATGACTTCTCAAGCCCAATGCTTCAGACATTATTTAGCATATTCAGACATTTTTGAGCAGTGTACACTTCTTTCTCAGATCAAGGGTTAAAATCACCTAGAGTACCTTAGGAACAAACTTCATGCCTATTCCCACCCCGCAGTGAGCTGAATACTTACTCAGCATTGGTATAGCTTCAAATCTCCCCAGAGAAACTAATGAACAGCCAAGGTTGAGAATCTCTGCCTGTGATCTTTTGTCTCTAGTATGGCATATATTTAACATTAGAAAAAACAAATAGACAATAGTGAAGTCTACAATAAACTTGCAGGATTTTTTTTTTTTT
>NW_005297132.1:0-638 GCF_000412655.1 Myotis brandtii
GTTTAGAGAATTAGTCTTCCCACTGACCCGCAAACATTTAGTGCCTTGAGTCCTGCCTGCCTAGGTCTTCATGTGGCTCTAAGAGTCAGAAATATTATTTGATGTGTTGGCGTGTTCATACTTCTATGTTTAACTGAAAGTCTTTTCTTGATCTTAGCATGCCCACCTCCACCCAAGATGCACAATGGGCGTCACACTGGAGGACGTGTATCTCCATATCTTCCTGGGATGATCGTCAACTACACCTGTGACCCAGGCTACCTGTTGGTGGGGAAAGGCTTCATTTTCTGTACACATGAGGGAACCTGGAGCCAAGTTTACCATTATTGCAAAGGTACCTTCTATTCTTGCTGGGTTTTTATGGAAGATTTCTGCATGAGGCTAATAAGGCTGATGGAGATCTTATCTGAGAGGATGGTGAAATGAGTATCAATAGAGGAGACGAAAAGCAGAACAAACAGTAGGAAGAGAGGCTGCACAAATATCCTTACCTCTACCAAATAAGTAGGAAGAACAGAGGGAATTGTCAGTGATAGAATAGACATCAACCACGAATTTAAAATGCTTTCCAGGCCTTTTACTAATAAACTATTTCAGCTTTAAAGGATCACAGATGGTCCTCACAAATACCATTAGAA
>NW_005297133.1:0-638 GCF_000412655.1 Myotis brandtii
CACACACACACACACACACACACACACACGAGTTATTCGGGGATTTTCCCTGTGTTTTGAATGGGGGTGTGACTAAATTTCCAGCATTCACAGTATTTAAAATAAGGAAGCCAGACTCCATCCAAGCAGGTACCCAGCCCATGCTTCCTCCCCCTCTCCCCCGCCAGGGCCTGGTTTAAAAGTCCCAGGAGGATTTCAGGTTGCCTGGGGACCCAACATAAATAAGAGGCAGCATTCAGAGTGTTTCCATGGCTCTGTCACTGAGTGTGTCCACCACTGTCCATAGGAGGGTGAGAGCCTGTTGGCTTTAATGCACCGATGCCCATTCCATTGTGAGTTAACAGTATGCAGAGTGTCCCCACCTTCCCGGTGCCCCGAAGGCAGCACTGAAAATTACCCACCTGCAGTGAAGTGTGCGGTTAAGAGGAGAAGTAGGATTTAACGCCGTAGCTCTGAGGCAGTACCAGGAGCCCAGCAGACTGATCAGGACTGTGTCCACAGCGTTTCTGCCAAGGGAGGCTAGCACCCCCTCGGTTCTCTGCCACACTGGCCTGCTAAGTAAAATAAGGACAGGGTCACCCACCCACAGGGTCACACGCCCCTTTCCATCTTGGCAAGTGTCTAAAGTCCACCTACTC
>NW_005297134.1:0-638 GCF_000412655.1 Myotis brandtii
TTAGAGACTTTAAAGTCGATCTTCTTGTAAGTTGATTGAAACATCTTAAGAGTATAATAAAATAGTATATGCGGAGGTAAGAGCAATAAAAGTATTTCTCTTTTAAGTAATAGGTTAAGAGAAAAATAAAGACAGAGAGAAGGAGAGGGAGGCAGGCATCAGACTCTTCCAATGCCTTTCTTAGCAATGTTTTTCCACTGAGGGGCTCAGTGTCCCTAAGCCTGTCTAATGCACTAATGCACATCCCCGATCTTTTTATCTGTTTGGTTTCATTTCTGACTCATATCACATATCTTTCTGCCCTTCGTCACTTCTTTAGGACCCAAATGACCCTACGTATCACCATTTCTGCCCTTTATCCTTGTCTTCCCATGTTTGTGTTATAGCTCTTCCAGAAGAGAAATAGTGTGGAAATGCATCATCTACCACTTTAAATTGTTGGCTGTCTTACCAAACTATATCACCACTTAATTAGAGAAAGGGAGGAGGTATGAAACAGCAACAACTATTTGTAAGTTTGGGAAAGTCAATAGGAGAACCGGATAAAGGGAGTCAAATACATCATGACAGAAGGAGATTTGACTTTAGGTGGTAAACACTCAACACAATATACAGATGATGTATCATAGAATTGTACA
>NW_005297135.1:0-638 GCF_000412655.1 Myotis brandtii
AAAAAATTTTTTTTAAAAATTTATCCTTGTTATAAGTGAATTGTTCACTGAGAGGCAAATTATATTTAGAACTAATGTTTGTAATTACTGATTTGCATATTGTGACTTCTACACCTTGGATAAAATCTATCTTTTTAAAAGTCTTTTATAAACCATTATAGAAAATGATAAATTAATAAGGAACAACCTGACCTGGAGAAGAGCATGGACCCAAATGTGACAACCTGGGTTCCCGTCATACTTTGTTGTATGATCCTGGCCAAGTTCGGACACCGCTCTGTGCCGCAGTTCCCTTCTCTAGGAAAACAGGATGTAGGGCTTACAGAAATACCTGGAACATGCTAAGTCCTCAAAAACATTAGGTGTTATTAGTTGTAATAGTAGGAGCACAAGATATTTTTAGCCCTAAGTGTGCTTCAAATTTTTCTGAAATACTATGCAAAATGTTGCATGTTTATAGGAAAAGCCTATGGTTGTACTATTCCAAATGGCAGCCACTAGTCACATATAGCTATTTACATTCAAATTAAAGTGGAAGGTAATAAAATTTCCTCAGTCGTACAAGGGTGGCTACTGTATTGGATGGTGCAAATACAGAACAATTTCATCATTGCATTGGTCCAGTGGCCCTCAAATTC
>NW_005297136.1:0-638 GCF_000412655.1 Myotis brandtii
CAGTGGCCCCCAGGAGCACCCACAGTGCCCCAGAAACCATGTCCACCTCCACCCCGCGTGGCCGCCTGCCACTTACCAGATCCTTGAGGTTCACGGGGCTCTTGTGCTCGCACAGAACCTGCACAGCCTGGAGGCAGCCCTGCGCCGCTGAGGAAGGGAAAACAAACACCAGCCGATCACAAAGCCACGCTCACAGCCTGGGCACCCCTCCTCCCCCCGAGGAAGAGGCTGGGGTTCTACCCAGCTTGCCTCCGTTCACTCTGGCTGCATAGAAGAGAAATGGCGCCAGGAAGGTAAAATAAGAGATGTTTTCAATTACTGGTTAATTTCAGTGTTAGCCAGCCCTGAAGCCAGCGACTGCCAGTTGCCTGGAGGCAAACACTGGACCTAGCGTTTCCATAACCAGCCCTAAAAGAAGCCTGTCAATCTCATCATCCCAGAGCTCAGTATCAACATTTTGCCACTTGAAGCTGCAAGATAGTTAGTAAAACAAAATGTTGATAAATGGATTGATGTTATTAATGAATGCCAAATAAAAGACTCTGTGTCACACGTTACTTGAAATCTACAAATGTTTATGAATACCCCTTCGTTTAAAAAAGAACCTTTAAGTTAATTAAAATATAATTAAAACAATT
>NW_005297137.1:0-638 GCF_000412655.1 Myotis brandtii
CTGTGCTCTCATACCACACTACACTTACCTCTGTACAGGTGATCCTTGAACAAGCTAGAGTTAGAGGCTCTGACCCAGCACAGTTAAAAATCCACATACAACTTTTAACGCTACAGCCAGCACTTTGCATCCACAGATCCAACCAACCACACATTGAGAACAGCATTTTTGATCTGTGGTTGGGAATCTGTGCTTGGGGAATTCAAAAATACTGTTTTTAATTCACAGTTGAATCTGAGGATGTGAAACCCACAGAGCCAAGGGGATGACAGTATTTATTGAAAAAAGTCCACGTATAAGTGGACCCATGAAGTTAAAACCTGTGTTGTTCAAGGTCACCTTATTGCTTGTCTCTCTGACTGGCTCTCCATTGGACTGCTAACTTATGAAGAGCATGACTGTGTTCTCCAACATAGGTTCTTAAAAACAGCAGGCAGTTAAATATATGTTGAAGGAAAAGTGGGAAAAATATAAACAAGAAGAAAGATGCTGTATGTTTTTATGTAGTTGAGTAAGAATATAGTATCATTTACAAAAAAAATTGGAGAGAGTTGCTAAAACAAGCAGGTTTAATGTAAGAAGAAAGAGAACTGGAAATTTTTTGAATGTTCATCATATGATAGATACTAAGCTAAAAA
>NW_005297138.1:0-638 GCF_000412655.1 Myotis brandtii
ATGCTCAACCGCTGAGCCACACAGGCCAGGGGTATTTGTTGCTCTTTTTAAGCAATGTAGACTGAAGCAATGCTGGAACTGTGGGGATGATCCGTCACCATCAAAGGTGCTGAGTCTTCAGGGAGGAGCTGAGCGAGCGGGAAGGACCAGGAGAGGAGCGTGGCAGGGGGGACAGTGCGCCCATCAGAGATGGAGAGACTTGCTGCCGGGCAAGGTCACCAGGGACCGCGCACAGATGTCCAGGAGCAACTCGCTCTGCCTTCTGAATGTCAGGGTATCTTCAGAGCCCTCAGCGCACAATTAGTTTTAGGCGACTGACCGTTATGGCCAGCCTAGAGCGTTTCCCCTGCATCAAGCATTTAATAGGAAGATTTCACAGGACAGTTTCACTGCTGAGTTCCCGGAACGGAGAATGGGGAACGGGAAGCGACGAGGACCGTGGAGCAGGAGGTTGTGTAGACTCGCTGGTAAAATACTTGTAGAACCAGGAGGAGGGCTGGGGCTCACATGGAGGGGTCGGTGAGTTAGCATCCTCGCATCTCCTCTTCTCTCATAGATACGCTGTGGCATTACCTATCTTTCTCCTCTGTTTTAAAAATTAGAGTTTTGCTCTGGCTGGTGTGGCTCAGTGGATAGAG
>NW_005297139.1:0-638 GCF_000412655.1 Myotis brandtii
ACCTCCTCCCTGCTGGTTTACAACTCAGGGATAATTACTAAAAACTTCCCTTTCCCCTCCCCTTCAAACAAGCCTCTTTTGAGTGCTTTATAACCTTTACTCTAAGCATGTTTTACAGGCTTGGGGAAAATACCGATAAGACACCTCCCTAAGACATCTGCGTGGGCTGTCTCCTGAAGGACTAATGGACAATGCCCCTAATGAATGCTCAGTTTCAGCCCCCCCAAAACCTCTCTCTTCCTTGACACCTAGCAACAGCAGCCAAGGCTTTAAAAGGGGGTGGAGGGAGGGAGGGAAGTTTTTGTTCTTTGTTTATGTATTGATTAGCAATACAAGGGCCCTTTCCCTTTGGGGAAAGTAAAAACTACCTCTTCTTTTAGTTGTGAATTTCTTCATAGCCTGCTTCACCTGCCAAAAACCCTAACATGTACCACATTGAAAAAGGTGAAAGTTTTCCTACAAATCTCTGTCATGTCTGCCTTAATAGAAGATAGTGGATTCTCACATCTGCTTCTGTACTCAATCTTTTGTCATTTGCTGTTGTGGGTGAGTAGATAAAGAAAATTTGGCCACATCCCACATATGCATAGTTGAAAAACAGAAGAGTATTTTAATAGCCTTTTCAGATAATTGTGGAT
>NW_005297140.1:0-638 GCF_000412655.1 Myotis brandtii
CAATGCTCAACCACTGAGCCACTCCAGCCAGGCTGAAATTTCCATTTTCAATATTAAAAGGCTCACTATGTCATGAAAAAAGCATTTTCCTAAATATATCTATGGTACAAGTATTTGTCATTTGCGTAACATTTGTCCTCAAAAATTACTCTGAATAAGTTTGTGGAATTTGGAAGCTGGTAATCATTAAGCCTGACTCTTGGTTTCTGTCTTTAACAAATGTTGATTTAGTGCCTACAGCCACTATGATAGGCACAGGATGCATGAACAGGGCAAGCTTCCGGCCCTCAAGAAACTTACATTGTAGAGAGGAAACGGATACCAAGCAGCCAATCATATGTTTACTTAATTATAATTATGATGTGTTAGGAAAGGCACTGATTGGTTGTTAGGATATCAGTAATCGGGTACGCCCCACCTAGGAGATCTGAAAGGGCCTTGCTGGGGACAGGCATTTGACCCAAGATCTGAAACCTGAATCTGAGATCTGCACACCTGTGGGCTTTGCCTGGAAGGCACCTGCTAACCACCTCCCTGTCTCTAGCTGCTCTTCCCCCATGGCTTGTTTATTTCTTCAGTACTTGCCTACAATCTGTAATTATCTGGGTTTATTGCCCTGTTTATTTTCCCCCCCCCCT
>NW_005297141.1:0-638 GCF_000412655.1 Myotis brandtii
GCAGAGCCTGGGGAGGAACTTGGCACAGCCCCTGCTGACTTCATCCCTCCTGCCAGGCTGAGCTGATTTGTGGGGCTGGGTTTGGTGCCAGGGACAGGGTGGGAAAGAGGAAGTAAATGCAGACAAAAGAATGCCCCTGAAGTGTCTGAAAAGAGGTTTTTAGCGCCATTCTTTCAGTGCTCTCAACCAGACGGAAGGTGCAAAAATTTCAAAAGCAGCCACAACCACTTCGGAGAAGGGGCTAGTGTATCCAGCACAGTGATATTATCACATCGATTTGTTGGACAAAGGACTTCATTGTATCACGAAATAAAACATGTTTCTCCTTCCATTTCCTGCTTTGTGACGAATCTTCGCAGCCTGGAAACTTGGCAAGGGTTGTTTGTAGACAAGCGCCTTCCAAAATATCTGATTGAAAGGGGTTTCAGATTGTTTTCCTGGCCTGCTGTGCAATTTGCAAACAATCTCATTTTTTTTGGTCAGTTGTGGGAGCGAGGGATTGACAAAAGTATTTGAAACTCATTTCTAACATTTATAGAGAAACCTCTTCCAAGCCTGCAATTTCCAGCACCAGTAGCAACAGAAGTTCTTGCCATTAAATACAGAGCTCACATCTGGACCCCTAGACATCTGAGAGG
>NW_005297142.1:0-638 GCF_000412655.1 Myotis brandtii
TACTCGAAACTCCTGGGTTTTCTCACTATTTGTCTTCTTATGTAATTCTAGGATGTATAATATTAAGTCATTGTTCAGACTATATCAATCACATGTAAGTAACTTGCATTACTTTGTATAAAATGGCAATTTTTGTGCATGTCTATATTGATCAAGAGACTTATTCCTGAATGAGAGAGATTCTTATCCTTGTATTTGCTACGCCATCTAAATATATCTGTTGAACTCAGTGAAACTTTCATACACTTAAAGATATGTGAAACATTTCTCCTAAATTTGCATTTTAGAAAATTAAACTTGAAAACTTGCAAGAATACTGCAATGAGCATTTATGTATCAACTATAGATGAATCTCTCTCTCTACTTTGTGTCAACATTTCCTATTGATGCTTTCTCTTTTTCTTCTTCTTTCCCTCCCTCTCTATAAATGTGTGTGTGTGTGTGGGGGGGGTGCGTGGGCACGCTTGTGCATGTGTGTGGCCACACATTACTCTCCCTGAAATGGTATAGCATGGCAGTTAACAGGAAAGCATGTATCATCAATAATAAGTATATTCTCCCACATAAATCAATATAATGAACACAACTTTCAATAGTATCCTAGAGCTGTTCCTTTTTATGACCTAGGATGTAAGGCA
>NW_005297143.1:0-638 GCF_000412655.1 Myotis brandtii
TCTCAAACTGGTAGCCCTCCAAATTGTATTATCTGACCTGTACAATGCCTTTTAAATGTTTTAATTCAACCTTAACCCCAAAGCACAGGAAGGAGAGAAGCTTCAGTATTTGAGGGAAGTGTAACAGCTGCCTCTTCTGTATCTTTTGGAAATCTGATGTTAATGACCATGCAGAATTAGAGACTCATAGCCAGTTAAAACTGGAGATTTGAGGGATCAAGCCTGAGACTCTCAATTCACATTTTTTTTAGGAAATTTCTGTGCAAATGCCTAATTGATGGTATTTTAGAAGTTCCTGATAGAATACAAAGTGAGGATACTAATGATATCCAGGCAATGGTCAGAAAATTAAGTAATATTGGTTAAATCTGAATCTTATAAATTACTTAGAAACCAAAAGCTGTGCTAGATTGCTAGTTTGAAAGGAGAGTGGTAGAAATGACTCATTTACTCAATGAATATATGTGTGTGCATTTGGAAAAATATGCGTGTGTATATATATATATATCCTATTCCACATATGGTGCTTTGCTAGATGCTATGGGAGAGAGCAAAATGTAAAAAAATGCAACATTTTTCACCATGAAAGAGAATTTTAAAAATTAGACAGTCAAAGTAAGAACAATTTTTAAATGGTA
>NW_005297144.1:0-638 GCF_000412655.1 Myotis brandtii
AGCGGTCCCCACACCGCCTGGGAGCTATGAACAAGGAATGGGTCACCAGACAGCACTGGGCTAATCCGGAACTGAGCAAATAACACAGACAATGACTGATAAGACCAAGCCTACCTCAGTTCTATGAGTCGCATGTGCATAGATGACTTAAAGCAGCAGCTGGCTATTGAGAATTGCTGCTTCACTTGGATGGCTACTATGTAGCACGTCAAAGTAACTTGGGTCTTGGTAGTGATTTCATGGACCATGTCTATGTTTTTACAGCCCAGATATTCCTGTACCTCTCCAACTAACTTCCCAGCACGGATGTTTAGGTACTATCCCAGCACGGAAGTTTAGGCACTGTTAGCTCAGCCAACTCCCATTACACTAAGCCTAACTCAACTCATTAGCGTGCTAACCAGCTAGTCACAGAGGGAACTGGTTGATTCCCTATGCAGGCAGAGCTTTAGGGGAAGTAACCTGGGGACTCCAAGTCCTCTTCAGCTTTAACTAGGGTTCAAGCCAGTTCTTTCTGCCCAGTTGGAAGGACCCACGCTCCCACGGCTGTAACCCTGCTGTGGCCAGCGCTGCACCATCCCCCAGTTTGGGGAATCCCTCGATAGGTCACAGACATACCAGCTTCCTGAGAACTAAGC
>NW_005297145.1:0-638 GCF_000412655.1 Myotis brandtii
TATTAAATTAGGAAGTAATTTTGGGAAGCAGTATATATAGTGCTTTGCTATGCCCATGCAGATTTGAGTGATAGCAGAGGCTTCATGTCCTCAGTAAGAGCAGAATGAAACTTTTACTAGAAATAAAATGCAGGCCCGGGTTGAGGGGAGCTGTACAAGTGACTAATAGACACTAATAGGAGGCAGTTACAATAGTCCAGACCACCTTCAGTGAGTATTTCTATTACCTCTTGATAATTTTGCAGCCTCTGATACAACTTGGCAAGCTAGCTACCTCCATTGCCTGAAAAAGTGGAACACTGTTAATCAAAGGAAATCAGGCCCAAGTCTGGAAGACGCTTCTGAAACATTATAAAGTGTGTCATCCTGACAACCAGCTGGAGTGCAACCATTTGGAGCAGATCTATTTATCAGTGCACACAGAGAGCAAGCTTAAGACCTGCACATTGGTGCTGAATGGAGCATGAAAAAAGAGCAGTGGAGACCACATAAATTTTACCCAATGACCTTCCTTTGGTAGTTGGAGGCAATTCCTCACATGGGCTTTTATGATTTAGAATTTATTTCTCTGGGTGCCAAGGTGTAGGTGTACTGTATTAGGAATAAATAATATCATGATCCAGAAAAGCATAAAAAAA
>NW_005297146.1:0-638 GCF_000412655.1 Myotis brandtii
CACACACACACACACACACACACACACACATTATTCTGTAACTGGGGGCTAGGGCTTGCTTCCATCGTTCTCTGATCAATATCAATGTCTTTCAGGAGGTAGGAAATACTTTGAGCAATTTGTAGAGTCTGCATAAGTAACACTACTGACTTCCAGGGCAAGAGACCATGAAGCTTCAGCTTCTCAGCTGGAACACCCACCCTTGGAGCACGGAAGCCACCACGTGAGAAGTCTGAGGCTGCCATATTGTGAGGAACCACAGACACATGAAGAAGCCATAGAGGATCAGAATATATTCCTCCAAAAGATACCACTTTTAAGACAAATGAGAAACAGTAGGAGCAAAAACAAAACAAAACCTCTCTGCCTTCTGCCACTCCCATTTGTATAAAAACACTCTTGGACACTCTTGAATATTGGAGACAACTCTAGACTCTTTGCCCAGAGACGGCACTGAGAGGCACGCACATAACAAGCCTTTCTAAAATAGCCCTTACCGTCCATTAGATTCCCTGTACACTCACCTTCCCACCGTCTGCAGCCCCCAGAGGCCCAAACCCCTTTTTCTTTGTCATTTCACCTCTACAAATGTATTATTCTTTGTTAAGATGCTACATAAGCCTTGAGTTCTAACCACC
>NW_005297147.1:0-638 GCF_000412655.1 Myotis brandtii
GATCGACCTAGGCACCCGGAAAGGTATGCCGCTGATAGCAGGAGCAGGGAGTCTTGAGTCGGGAGAGGGATGGTTGAGGGGAGCACTGTTTTTTTTCCATGGTAGATGACTCATCTGGAAGATACTGGCGCGGGATCAACCATCCTTACAGCTTTTACATTCTGGACTTGTAGAGATTTTATCTTTTTTTGAGTTCACACTACAAAGAAACATGTATAAAAAAATACACTGCAATTGTTGGTTTGATGAATTCCAGGTCTTGGACTGTTTGCTCTATTTAGTCCTTGGCTTAATGGACAGGAACTGACTTGGAATCACAGAGGAAGAGTGTGGAATAGCAGTCCCTTCCTTCTTCATCCTAGGGATGATCTAATGAAGTCCTTCCTCAAATAGGCTGCTGAGCGTAGTCAATAGCTGCTCAGGGCTAATAAGTCAAACTGCCTTGATTGAAGGGTTGGTACACCACTTACCAACTAGGGACCTTGGACAAGTCCCTTTTGGATCTTTAGAGGCAGCTGACTCACAATTTTTAAGACTTGTGCTTTCACAGATGACCTACCGGTAACCAACCCAGAATGTTAGTGAGAGCTACCAGCAATTCCTCCCAATTTAAAGCTACTGCATTGTTAATATTTATA
>NW_005297148.1:0-638 GCF_000412655.1 Myotis brandtii
ATGAAGGACTTGAGGCCTTACAGTCACGCCACAAGGTCTGCAGTGGAGCCATGGTCGGTCCCTGGTCCCATGAAGCGAAGCCTCCCCCTCCAGCAGCGCTGGAACCCCCGCCTGCCGCACGGTCCCTCCTGGGATCCCTTTGTCATAGTCTCTCTCCAGACAGAGTGAAGGCCCCCATGGCATCCTGGGGACGCCATGGCTGTGCCACCTGTGAGCACGCCTCCCTGCCTGTGTAGGACTCTGTCGCCATCGCCAGCCTGGGAGTGGGCCTTGCCAGCATCTGCATCCCGGAGCTTCGATTTAGAGGTGCTGAGTGAGAATGTCCTGGGGCATTTCAGCCTGGGCACTGGCATTTCCTCACTGCCACGTCCTACCTGAAGCCACCCAGGTTCCGGGTCCAACGCTTCTGCTGGGCTCGTCCCGGGATCATCAGCTCTTTGTGAAGACTCTGCCTTCTAGGACTTCATGGGCCACATCATAGTTCAATGATGTCCCTATCTCCAAACCCACAGAGGACAGAGGACGTGCACTGTACTACATGCATGTTCCAGGCCAATGATGAGAGAGAAGTGTAATCCTAGACATGTCATTGTCACTTTCCTGAACTTCATGGGTCAAATGGCAGCCAGAAACAAAGA
>NW_005297149.1:0-638 GCF_000412655.1 Myotis brandtii
CTATCCACTGAGCCAAACCGGTTTCGGCTCAAGTTATTCTTTAAAGTAATCTTCAACTGCTCATTGTAAGCATTGAGGAAACATGAATTATTTAATGTGTATAATGCAAGGGAGGCAAAGGGACACTTTTCTCTGCGAGCACTGGCGGGTTCCCAGAGAGTCCCAGCTGAAGGACTGGAGCAATCATCCCTTCTGCCACCTCATTCTGCTGCGGGTAATGAAGCCACAGCGAGGAATGTGTTTGTTTAGTGGTTATTTAATAATTACTCCATCTTTCTTACAGACAAAACTTCATTTCTCTGCGAGTGGCTCTTATCTAACCTATTAAGTACTTCCATAACTCCGTTTCATTGCCTTTAAAATGGAATAATAGTATCACCCACCTATGGCGCGGCTGTGATAATGCAATGGCCGATGGTAAATGGTGGATGTAAGGTGCCGGGACAGGCCTGCACCCGGCAAGCACTCAAGCAGCTTAAATATCATTAGGATTATTACTCCCTAGAGGCAGGGACTGGGAGCCGCGCTAATCAATTCTTAGCCTCATAACTGGACTAATCTCTTTTTCTTTGTTATCTGTATTTGGTTTACTGTGCACTGTTAACTTTGGAACAGCACTCTGGTTAGAATAAGATTTT
>NW_005297150.1:0-638 GCF_000412655.1 Myotis brandtii
AAGGCCAAGGGGAGAGCCTCTTCATCCAGAAAGAGAAAGCCACTGCAGAATGAATGAACATTGCTAAATCTTCCCCAATCCTGACATTTGTAAACCACAGAAGTTTAAAAAAGTGTTGGGGGAGGGGCCTCTGGGTAACCACCATCTCCACTAGGGAGACCTCCCAAGATGGGCAGATGAGCCCTGGGAGGCCGGAGAGAGCGACTGTGTATATGGAGGCAGTGCCCCTGTACCGGGACGGACTTCCCCTCTCCTTCCTCCCTCCACCTTGAGATTCTGAACAGACCTCCGAAATGCATAATCTCAGGTGATTTTCATCTTGAACACCACACACTTTTTCTTCCTGCTCCCTGGAACTTCCTGGTGGCTTGATCTATTTCTAAAGCATGTCTTCTGTCGCCTCTACCTGTCAATATGACCCCATTTTCCCAACCAAGTTCATGGGTCCAAACTGCTCCTGTTCATTTCTATCAGATGATGTCCTGATAGAAAGGGTAGGAAAGGGTTAAATTACACCTTGATCAAGAAATGACACTTTAGAAAAACGAGAAAACCTGGGAAGAGGAGTGACCCATGGGACTAAGGATATCAGAAATGTGATCTAACCCAAGAAAACAGAAGGAATGAAAAAAAAAAAA
>NW_005297151.1:0-638 GCF_000412655.1 Myotis brandtii
CCGGGACGCGCGCGGGCTTTCTTCTCCCGCCCGCCGGCCGCTGGCTGGAAGGGCAGCCTCAGGGAGGAGGATGACTGAGTCCTGAAACCTCGCCCCACTGGGCTCAGCACCTGGCCTCTCCTCTCAGCTAAGTTTCTCTCTGAATCTGGTGGGGGATGCTTCTCTCTGGGCTTCACAGGCAGCTGGGACGGGAGCTGGGACCGTGGCGCTTCCCCGCCCACCGTGGGAAGGAGGGGTGGGGAGCTGTGGCTCTTCCCAGGGGAGAGAGGAAAAACTCACTCTTCTTCCCTTGAAAGAGCAGCCAAGTCCACCTGGCTCAGGAGCTTTGCTTCGTATCAGGACTGTTCCGAGAAAGATGATGGTCAGCCATGGGACTAGCATCAGCCACTAAGCCATGTGTACCCTCCAGTCTCAGGCTGGACTCATCCACCATTCATGCCTCCATTCACCCACACTCTTGCCCATCCTCTCGGACATTCTTCTATCCACCCATTCATCCATCTACCCATCTTTCCTGACACCCCTCCAGGGCCCACACGTCCATCCATGCTGCTGTCCCTCCATTTATCCAGCTGCTCCCCTATATAACTTCTCAGTCA
Source organism: Myotis brandtii (assembly GCF_000412655.1). Lineage (NCBI taxonomy): Eukaryota > Metazoa > Chordata > Mammalia > Chiroptera > Vespertilionidae > Myotis > Myotis brandtii. Next base: position 600 of record NW_005297151.1, read on the forward strand.
TCTTTCCATACGTTTCCCCCCACATTTCTTCATAAACCC
>NW_005297152.1:0-638 GCF_000412655.1 Myotis brandtii
GATGCTCTATCCACCGAGCCAAACCAGTCAGGGCGCATATTAGTCTTTTATTGTATAGGATTAGTATACTTATCACAGACATGCAGGGAAGATTTGACAAACAGAAGAGGATGAGGAAATGTAAAGATGGATACAGAGTTAGCAGTAATGTGACCACAAGCCAAGGGTTGATAGCCACCAGAAGCTGGACAAGGCAAGAAATTATTCTCCCACAGGGCTTCCAGAAGGAGTGTGCCTTTCCTAACACCTTGATTTTGGACTCTTGGCCTCTAAAATAAAATTATTTTGTTTTAATTTTTGAAGTTTGTGATGACTCATTGCAACATGCATAGGAAACTATGGTAATACAGGTTTTGGCAATGCGAAGTGGGGTGCTGCTGTAACTACTGCCTCAAAGTGTGGAAGATGTTTTAGAATTAGATCATGGATAAAGGTTGGGAGCATTTTGAGACTTGTGATAGAAAAAGCCTAAATTCTAATGAGAGCTCAGAAGAAAATGAGAAGCAAAACCAAAACTTTTGTCATAGAGAATGCATATATCGTCATGAGCAGAGTGTTGAGAGAAATATTGATCTTAAAAGTGTTTCTGGGAAAAGCTCAGAAGAAAATGAGTATCCTATTCTAAACTGGAGGAGAGT
>NW_005297153.1:0-638 GCF_000412655.1 Myotis brandtii
TGATCTCTGGCCGTTTGAGGTATGTGCCTGCTGGTTAAGATTGCTCACCGCTCTTCAAGGGCTCAAAGCTGCAGATCGCTCAAAGCATCTCTGGGAACAAGGCAAAGCCAGCAGCGCCAGGCGCTGCCAGGGGAAGAGTTAGTCCACGGCAGCCCTGAGCAGAGGGGCCCAGGAGATGAGAGACAAGCTGCAGGAAGGGCCTGCTCTCTGCCTGCTCTCTCCTCCCTTGTCTCCACTCTCCTCATCTTCCCCTCGCTCCTCTGTGTTTCCTCCCATCTCCTCCCCTCCGCTCCCCACATCACCACCACTCCCCCCCACCCCCCATGCCATCGGATGCAATGCTTTACGAAAGCAAAGAGCAGGCAGGGGCTGGGGAGGAGGCTGCTTCTTTGGCGATGACCTCGAGCTTTGCCAATAATGGCGGAATAGTTCTCAGGAGGGGAACACTGGGGAAGAGCATAAAGGGGTGGAGCTTACCTCCTGGATTTGCATTCTGCTCCTCCACCTGCGGGGCCTTGGGAACCCTACCAACTCCCTGTAGCTTGCTTTCCTCGCCTGTAAAATGGGAAATAATAATCCTTCCTATTTCATAGGGTTGTTGAAAGTAGGTTGAACATAAAAAGCACAATATCACCGTC
>NW_005297154.1:0-638 GCF_000412655.1 Myotis brandtii
TAAAGCACTTAGCAGATTCCTGGCACATAGCAAGGGCTCAGAAATGCATCTGATTTCTTTCTTCTCTTCTTTCCCTTTCTTATTCAGGAGACAGATGGAGAATATTAATACTCATCTCAAAATTAAAATTAATGTTGGTAATAAAAGCTTCTTGAGAGATCACGGGTACCCTATTAGCAGAAATGATTAATCATCATAAATCAATAGACCAAAAAAAAAAAGAGTCAACAGCTCAAAGATGAGGTACACGAATGAATAAAAACACTTATGCACTCAGTGAAACATCTCAATGCCCTACAACATGATAAGAACAAGAGCGACAGATGCTCTGCCCATAGAAGCCTCCGAACTATGGAAGAGACAATAACCCAATGAGACGGGGTTCTAATATACGAGGTGCTCTTGAAGACACAGGATTGCTGTCCTTTCACTTGCAGAGAGAGACCTGGGGGAGAAGGAAGGAACAGGAAGGCTTTAGAGTAAATGGATTGAATCTTAAAGGAGATGCAATATAGAGGGGGTGGAAGAGCATAGAAGGTAAAAAAGTCCTAGGTCAGAGAGAGGATGACCCAGATAGGCATCAACTAGTAAGTCAATAGCGTGACTCTAATGTTTTCAGAGGAGAGTAGTAGAAGATA
>NW_005297155.1:0-638 GCF_000412655.1 Myotis brandtii
TCTCTCTCTCTCCCTCGCCCTTCCTGTCTGAAATCAGTAAAATTATATTTTTTAAAATAAGAACAATACTTACCTTAAACATGGCTTTGCAAATAAAATGAGATAAATATTTATACATGAAAAAATAAAATGACATGAGCATTTGTGAAATACAAGAGCATAAGAGTACTTATCAGAAGATATTCTTACCAAACGTATAAGGTGCTCCCCTTTCAAAGGGCAATTTCTGTACTGATTCATGCAGAGCTCCCCACTGACTACAAATGCAGTTTCCAAAAAAGAGTCTGAGGCACAGCTTCATCTCTGGCTCACTGGGAAAGTTATGCTTCAAAGGAAGAAGGGAGGGTGACAGCATACTGAATCTTCTTGCCTAGAAAGGTAAGAATATTCTGTGTGGAGCCATCTAGACAGAACTTTCGACATTGATTAAGATTGACACATCAGATCCTGACAAGTTATGCTGGAGGAAGAACATGGGACAAAGAACCATTGGTATCATCATGTTTCTGGGGCTGGCTCAGAGCATGCAGCTCTGCCTAGAGCAGTTGCCACAGCAGACAAGACATTTGTCTCTATATTTCTCTTTATATTACATGCCATTGATGCTAACCATCTTATCTCCACTGGCAAAGCTCAGG
>NW_005297156.1:0-638 GCF_000412655.1 Myotis brandtii
AGGAAGTCTTCATTGGATTGGGGTCTCAGGAAATGACTGAGACATGGGTATCTCAAGGGAAGACGAAGGGGATATTAGACATTTACTATTGGACACCTGCTCTTCCTACTCTTTATATTGTCTCCCAACTTTGAAAGGACAGTGTATTATCTCCATTTTACAGACGAGGAAACTGAGGCCCAGAGAGGTTTATGGACTTGACCAAGACTCCACAGCTGTATGCGGCAGAGCTTTGTCTCTAGGACTGCCTGCCTCCAAAGTCTGTGTTCTTTCTTCTCTGCTGGGAGAAGGGAAGAAAAGGGTCCAGAGTTCACATCCATCCTCGTGCCATTTCTGACACCCTGAGATGACAACAGGGCATACCTGACTGGGCTCCGGGATGCCATCCTAGGGGCTCAGAGCAATTTTCCTCAGAGTCTCACTAGGATTCTGAACCTTGAGGAAAGCACAGCATAGAAAGGGAGGTTCTGATTAGAGTTAGTGAAAAGGGTGAAAGAATTGATGCAAATAAGAACTGAGGGCCAAAGAGATGTAAGGTGGGAATGTTGATTGGGAAAAGGGACTGGCTGCAGATACACAGCCTGTGAGCATTTGAAGGGCCCCTTGAGCAGGGTCAGCAGTTTGTGGTTACAAAATGC
>NW_005297157.1:0-639 GCF_000412655.1 Myotis brandtii
TAGAGAAAAGAAAACATTAGGAAAATCATAAGGAAGGGAAAATACATTTACAGCACTCTACATGTTTACTGAAAAAAACCTGTGTGTGTATTAGTGGATCTGCACAGTACACACACAAAACATGCGTGCACACGGGTGCACGCGCATACAACACACACACACACATTGTGAAAACAAAAGTTTTAGAAAAAAATGCTGTAGCCCAAAATGAAATGAAGGAAAGCTTGATGAGTCAGCCATTGAATATATCCCTCACATCACCTGCTCCACGATGTCTCGCTCACTGTTCCTGACAATTGGCTGCAGGACCAGTTGTGTACGCACGTTCTTGTTCTTGTAGTGCAGTGTGGCATCCTATTCTTAAGGATTCAAATGGCTTGCAGCAAAATGGTTGCAGAAAATGTGTTGCAGAAAAATGACTTTTTACTTTTCAGTAATATATCACAACCCACAATTTAGAAAAGTATTTATAAAATTATAATTAATGCAGTTGAATGAGTAAATACATCTTTTTAAACAAGCCATTATTCTGATTTTCTGGTACAATACAGCTTGGTATGCAGTGTTTTCTTGGCCTACTGGCTCCTTGATACCTCCCTCCCCTGGAAATTTTAGTCTCTTTACCACTCAGTTCCCCAG
>NW_005297158.1:0-639 GCF_000412655.1 Myotis brandtii
GAGTGTACTCTTTCTATTTATAAAAAAAAGTTTGCTAATAAACAGTTGGCCATGTTACCCTGCCAGCAACCTCATATATCTCATATTTACAGTGTCTTGTGATTGCATCATTTTCTCTTGTGCTTGATTTTAATCTCTCCTTATTTTGTTCATCATGACCCCTAATCAAAGAAAATTCACTGCTAATGTTGCTAGTAAGAGGTCATGTTCCGTGATTGACCTGGAAGCAAAATTAAGTGATTAAGGACTACAAAGGTGAAAAATCAGTGATGGTTATTGCTTGCCAGCCAGGCATGTCCTATTTCATCATAGCTATGATCTTGAAGAACAAGAGCAAAGTGACGGAAGCTGTTAAAGGATCTGCTTCATTGAAAACAATGAGCGTAACCAAAAAGTCAAGAAGACCCTGTATCACACATGGAGAAACTCCCCATGCCCTGGGTTTGAACAATGCGCACAGAGCTCTATCCCTCTTGGCACAAGGACAGTCTCAGCCAAAGCAAAACGTTTGTTTAAGACATTAAAACCAGAGGCTGGACCCATCTACAGCTTACTGCTAGCTCTGGGTGGTTTAAATGATTTGAGAGTCTTTATTCATTACATGATGGGAAAGTGCGTGGTGAGTTGTGAGTGCTGATG
>NW_005297159.1:0-639 GCF_000412655.1 Myotis brandtii
TTTAAGCAATAAAACAAAATTAAAAAATAAAAATAAATAAAAATAGAAGAAGGAAAAAAAACCAATACCCTGTTTTAAATGTATTCCCCTGATAAATTGGGGTCCCTAAATATATATGAATGCCTTTCCTTATTTCCTTTCTGCTTTTCCGATCTCCACATACCCTTCGAGGCATAGTTCAGTTTCTGCCTCTTCCAGGAAGCCTTCCGAGTTCAGTCAGTCAGTCATTCACAGCAATCATGCTTTGATCTGCCAATAAGCCACGAGCCATTGGTGTGGCGTTTAATCTCAGGCAACATTAGGACATCAATGACAGGATGAGGCAGGGCAATCTCTTAGCCTCTTTCCAGTCTATGATTTCCCTTTTGTGCTCTCCTTTTATCTTTCAGCCAAACTCCAAAGTTCATGGTTAACTTTCCATGAGTGAGTGGGTTCTGTTTCCTTCTGGATTGTGAACTGCAAGACTGGGCTGACTTGCAAGTCTGTGTCTCTCACAGCAGCTAGCACTGCGCTAAATGACAAAAGTGGTGAATATTTATGCTAGTTCCAAGGAGAAGTGTGGAAGAGGTGATTAAAGTTTGCCTTAGCTCCAACACCCTTTCCTTTCACTTCACCACCTCTGCAATAATGTCCCTTCTC
>NW_005297160.1:0-639 GCF_000412655.1 Myotis brandtii
TTTTTTTTTTCCTGATTCCCCTGTACCTTGCATTCAAAAACATAAAGGAGCCCTGGCTGATGTGTGTGGCTCAGTTGATTGGGTGTCATCCAGTGCACCAAAAGGTTGATGGTTCGATTCCTGGTCAGGGTTTTGAGCTCCATCCCTGTAATGGCGTGCAGGAGGCAGCTGATGGATATTTCACTCTTTCATCCATGTTTCTCTCTCACTCCCTCTCCCTGCATCTCTCTCTCTAAAAATCAATAAAAATTTAAAAAATAAAGGAAACTAAAGGTATACTGATTCCTACTTAATAATACATCAACTCTTAACTATTAGAATGTATAATCACATTACATCTGGCCTCAATTTTTAGGAAAACCAAAAACTCTGAAAGTTCTTGCTCTGTTCCAGGAATCTGCCCTTACTCCGAAATTGGCCAAAACGTCCAAGGTCTTTGTACTGCTGTCCAAGGAGAACAACCTCAGAGAGATGATAGCACGGACGGTGATGTACTCCAGCAGAACAGCAGTACAACAGCTATTCTCACTTCCATCTCTTCTACTACCATCACCCAAATACGGTTTATTTTTTCACAGTATTTTAAAAAGCTGAGGAACTTCCATCTCTTCTACTGTCATGAGGGGAAGGAAGAAAATT
>NW_005297161.1:0-639 GCF_000412655.1 Myotis brandtii
TCACGTAGCACCATGGCTGCCATCTAGTAAAAGCTCCACAACGGACAATTTTGCAGAATCAGGGTGGCGGCTTCTGGGCCACTGGCTAGTTGCCGTGCTTCCTTCTGAACATGAATCTGGACAGCAGCCTAGGAAGCCATGGTAGTGCAAAGGTGTTACTTTAGGACACTCATGTATGTTATAACTTAAGAGGCAGGGGAACTAGGTATGGGGTGTATTCTAGGTCTTAATAGGTTACATCTTGTCCACCTGATGGCTGTGTACAGGCTCTGTCTGTAAAAGGGTCAGGAAGCACCCCTCCAACGTCCCCAGGGAGAAAGGAAAGCACTGTCGGGTAGTATCTCTGTTATAAAAGAGGGAGGTAGGAAGTTGCAGTGAGGAAGTGGGGACCAGATAATGTCCAATGTTCTCTGTCAAAGTCAAGTACATCTTGTCGCCCGCCTCTCTGAGCACAAGGAATGGTGTCAAAGGTCAGTTCAGATAGACCATTGGGAGAGTCCAGAAATTAAGTGGGAAACCTCTTCTTCATCCAAGTGTTGGATAAACTAGTTTGAGTAAGTATGGTTATTATGTAATGAGTTGTTAAACAGAAATACAAGTTTATATTTTTATCAAGCATTCTATGATTATATTTTTACT
>NW_005297162.1:0-639 GCF_000412655.1 Myotis brandtii
TATAGGTATGCCTTTTTGGACATTTGGAGCAGATTGGTGAAATTAAAAATCAAAGAAAAGTGGACAGTGTCAGTATTGAAAGCAGGTATGCTTGCTTATAAACATCGTCTGGTACTGTAAAGATGTATTCTTAAGCAAAGTTAGTGTCAGTACAGCTTGGATTAATTTACAGATTTTATTTAAAGAAAACTTTCTGGTGAAGAGTTAGGTTGATATATATTCATATTTATGTGAGGGTGGGTGATCAAAAGAATATAAATTCTTTAAATTATAATGCAATAAACTAATAACTATTTTTTGCTTTTGTAAAGTTAAGAAATGCACAGAGTAAATATACCGATGGGTAAATGGTGTTTTCTCTTCTAAGGTGGACAGCAGCAAAGAATCAGCTGAAGCAGCTTGTGATATATTATCACAACTTGTGAATTGCTCTTTAAAAACACTTGGACTTATTTCAACTGCTCGGCCAAGTTTTATGGATTTACCAAAGGTATCTTGCTGGTTTTCTTTTATTAGCTGTTACTGAGAAATCATTGAAACCCTATCCATTTCTTATACTGACATTGGGAATGTAAGAAAAGTAGTAGTATAATAGAAAATCAGTTGCTATGTAGAATGTTAATAGAATTTTTTAAAAAA
>NW_005297163.1:0-639 GCF_000412655.1 Myotis brandtii
TTTAAGCTTCTTCAGAGCATAAACAATCCTTACACGAGCATAAATCTAGTGAATCAAATCAGTAGAAAAAAGTTATTTCCTTTAGAGAAACACAGGCACAGAAATAGTAAGTCAGCTGGGCAGGTGTAGACACTGACCAACCACTGGTGACCCACATGATAGCTGTTACCTCCCCCCAACCCCTCCCACCATTTGCTTGGCTTCCAACTCAGCAGCTGTTTCCTGGCAGTGGCACTAGGAGAAACGCTGCCATAATATGGCTTTTCACCTTACTTAACCCTGACCTCTTCATCTGCTCTAGCCACAGGGCTCTTCTAGTTCCAATAAATTCTCAACCATCTTTTATGCCTATCAGAACTTTCAGGCAGAAAAGAAATGGAAAGTCAAATCAGTAGGTTTTCTTCTCATAAAAGCATACACATTGACTCAGTAGTTTGCTGAATTGGCCAAGTAATCAAGGTAGCAGTTAAGGACATTAGACATGGGACACTAAGTTCGTTTTTTATTACATGGCAGACACCACCCAGTTCTGGATGCCTGAGTGTAGCCAACACGGCAGCATCAGTTTGTTCCAAGAAATTCCTCAGGTTTATGATAACATACCACCCTCACCATCAATCTAGAATAAAAACGACAATC
>NW_005297164.1:0-639 GCF_000412655.1 Myotis brandtii
AGTCTCCTGGCTGCCTCACCAGAGGAGAACCAGCCAGACCCTGCCTGACCTTCAGTGTGGGTTGAGTCAGAGACCTTGGAACACCTCGAGATAACCTTCCTCCCAATCCCCAAAACTCCCTTTGCAGAGGAAGCTTGGGAATATTCCAAACTCCTCTCCCTCTCTTGCCTCCCACACGCAGTCAGTCACCTCGCCGCTAATTAGCCTCTCCGCCTCCATGGCTGCCCCTCGCCAATTCATCCTTCTCACTCAAAATTGTTTTTCCCCAAACAGAAGTCTCATCATGTCACTCTCTGGCTTTAAAATCCTTAAAATCTGTCAGTAACTCCTCCTCACATTTAGGTTAGACCTAAGTCAACCTTTTGCGCCTGACAAGGCCCCATGACCTGGGCCTTTGCCACAATTGCCTCCGTAGCTCATGCTGTGCCCTTGCCAAGCCCCGGTCCTCCATCCAGGCTGCACCATGCGCAGTGCTGTACATATTGTGTCCTTTGGATTTTCTAGGTGCTTCCTGAAGCACCCACTCCTGCACCAGCTGACTCCCCCTTCAAGCTTTGATGCTTGAAAGGAAAACCTTTTCTGGCGGCATCCGTTGTCCTGCTCTGCATGTACAGTGGGGCCTTGACTTACGAGTGTCCC
>NW_005297165.1:0-639 GCF_000412655.1 Myotis brandtii
TTTTTACCACTTCTTTCCTGCACAAACTGGGTGTCTGACCACCCCTAGGACTCATTCGGTATAAAGACTGCACTCATTCTAGAAGGCACCATGGTGCAATGGAGTGAAAATTAAGTTAGGGAAAGTGAGAAGCCCAAGTGGAAGACTGCCTTCTTTGATTCTTTGCAGGCTGCTATAGTTCCCTCTGTGCTCAACGTTGAACAAGCTGCTACCTTCTACTGAAATGTTTCTGTAATCATCTCTCTGTGTGTTGTCTTCCCCAGTACCCTTGAGGCCCTTGAGATCAGAAATTGTCATTCTTCTTTATGGCCCTGGATGGACCAGTTTCTGGCAATTGCTAGATATGTATAAATGTTAGATACAAAGTAGATACACATGATGAACTTGGACAAACTACTCAACTTACCTAAGCAGTTTCCTCAAAAAATAATTACTCCTCTAAGCAAGATGAACTTGGACAAACTACTCAACTTCTCTAAGAAGTTTCCTCAAAAATAATTACTTCTCTAATCAAGATAGGAGTATAATAACCATCCTGAAGTTTTTTTGAGAATCATGAGAAAATATTTGCAAGTATGGCACATAGTATGTGACCAATAAATGCGTTTTTCATCCTTTTCTCTTACTCTGAAAAAAAAA
>NW_005297166.1:0-639 GCF_000412655.1 Myotis brandtii
ACGAGATTTCATCAGGCTACTCACAGTGGCGCATAATTTAAAACTTATGAATTATTTATTTCCATTTATTATTTCCGGACTTGGTTAACCATAGGTAACTGAAATCTCAGAAAAGGAAACTGGATAAGGGGGACTACTGTGTTGCCTACAGCCGCTTTCCCACTCTAACAGCAGAACTGAGTAGTTGTGGCAAAGACCTTATTACCGACTTCTGTTCTGATCTATACATAGACAAGCCATCGTATCAGATAAAACTGGTCGCCAAAAATAAATTTTAAAATCTCAATTTGCATCAACTCTGTTTACTAGACCACTACAACTCACACACTGGAAAAACCAATTATATGATTTTAAAGTGTATTATATAAAAGAAATACAATATTATAGCAGTCATATATTAATATTTCTTCCATAAAAAATGTTAAATTTCTAAAAACATAAAAAGTAACAATAAAAGGGTGCCAAACAATAAAAATCAGTAGTGCTTTTGTAAATGACCTTTTGAAATACATCACTATTTAATTATATTATATTAAAATAAAAATGCTATAGCCCAGCCAGCGTGGCTCAGTGGATGAGCGTCGACCTAGGAACCAGGAGGTCACATGTCCGGGTTGCAGGCTTGATCCCCAGTGGGGG
>NW_005297167.1:0-639 GCF_000412655.1 Myotis brandtii
CTTTGCTGCAAAATCCTGTGTGTGTCTTATTGGGCTTTGATGCCCACGGCAAAAAGACCCCTTTAGTTCAGTAGCACAATGTCCTCTGACCAATGGGTGCATAGACGGCCCCAGATTGGCCAATAAAATTTGGGTATCTCTCTACCCAAAATTGGACCTTGGTCAAAAAATACAACTATTAAACCGTGATGGAAATTATTCAGTCCTAGAGCTAGTCAGTGGCAAACCAAGAGTGGAATCCCAACTGCTTCCCAGAATAATGCTTTATGTTGATAATATCTTTGCTTTTCTTTGTGCTAGAACATTCTGTATCCAATCAAAGGAAATATAACATTCTATACCCAATTATGAAATATAAATCACAATGTACAATAGTTGCTCTTTCCTGACATTATTAGAATTGTTTTCACTTCATTTATATAATAAATGTCTAAATAAAAATACTGAAATAAATAACAAACCAATACCTGACCACCTACAAATGGCTGTTTAAAAACATTTATAAATAATATATAAATACATAAAAATATTTAGTATATCATATATAAGATACTATATTATATATAACACATAGAATATATATTATTGTTGAACTAAAAAACTTCTGCACAGCAAAATAAACCATCACCAAAATGAAAA
>NW_005297168.1:0-639 GCF_000412655.1 Myotis brandtii
TTTTTGGGGGGGGGGAGCTCTCTGTTCATTTCCTTTGCTTAATTTTCCATTGGGTTATTGGTATTTTTCTTATTGATTTATAGAAGTTCTTCATTTTTTAAAGTACATGTATGTTTTAATTATAGTGATACATACAAATAATATAAAAGGTCAAACTGTACTACAAGAGTTATGACAAGAAACAGTAGTTCCTGACCCACCCTGGTCTCCCAACAATCCGGAGGTCGCCATTTCTCAATTCTTGTGGTAGGGCTGGTCTACAGAACAGTTTCTGGGCAGAAAGGGGACGATCAGGCAGTGGACACATCCCAGATAGCTGGGATTACTCTGGGGTGCCGACACTGACACAAGAAACATCAACTTTCCCCAAACAGTCTGATAGATTGCTCCAGGGAAGAGCACTTACCTTTATGTCTCCAGATAAAAGCCAGCTGCCCATGTCCTTTGTGTGGGGTTGGGTGGGACAGCTGTCCGATGCACATGGAATCCTTCTGTTTTCAACACTCTGCTCACACGTGTTGCCTCTGCGCCCAGGCTACTGGGCTGAATGACTGCCATGTGTTTGCAGCCTTGCTGGAGAATTTTCCAGGCTGCAGGTTTTTGTGGCTTTTTGTCAACCCACTCCATCGTCATTCTAGC
>NW_005297169.1:0-639 GCF_000412655.1 Myotis brandtii
CTCCATGTCTTTTATAGATTAGAACTTTTATTGCTGAGTCATATAACATTGTAAGGATCTACCATAAACAGCTGCATTTAGTCAGAAGAAAATTGATCAAAATGACTCCAAATCTCTTGTTTAGAAATAAATCTTTGCAGATAAAAGTGCATCTCAGTAAAGTTAACTGATACAGAATTTATATGCAAAATACTTAGAACATAATTTTCTTAGGGATGTATAAACTAATTCATGGATAACTGTTTAACATTTCAAATTGAGTCTCTTTTGAAAATGTAGACTATAATAAATCTCTCTCAATTAAATACTTTTTAACATCTTTGCCATTTGAATAATGACTATACTAAAATAACAGAATTTTAGTTCCCAAATGGTTAGATCCAGTTTTTACAGTATAAATATAGATGATACAATTATTCTACAATTTAAAATCTACTTTCATTGTTGGGTTTAAGAAGTAACAATAATAGTAAATGTTATATGTATCACATAAAACTCCTAATTATTTTAAATGCCATGCAGTTTAGGATACAAAAGTGTTTGTAAATAGATGCTATAAAATTACACTGGGATTCAATCTGGCTCTATTGCTTTCTTTCTACTGAGTAACAAATCTAATTTATATTGACATGCTTGATT
>NW_005297170.1:0-639 GCF_000412655.1 Myotis brandtii
CTCACTGTTTAGAGGAGATGCAGGAAGTGGCCTAGTGAGCAGGGGCGTCCAGGTGTCTGGGGGAGAAGGAGAAAGGAATCACTGAAAAGGAGATGAGTGGAGAGAAGAGGCTCAACTGGGAGAGAATAAAATAGGGTCACCCGGAAGTCTCGGGGAGCTGGAGGAAAGTCCTCAGGCTGGATTGGCTTCTTCCTCTGGAACCCCGACTTTCCACATGTTTTCTAATTGTGTCTTTAATTGGTTGCCTTCCCTACTAGACTGCACATTACTCAAGACAAAGGGCCTGGCATGCACTAAGTGCTCAATACATGTTTGTTTATTGAGATGAATGAATGAGTGAGTCCTCGCCTAGGGACAGTAAGGACATGAGGGAACTGGAGAAAGGTCCAGCTGGAGTAAGGAAATCCTAACTCTCTTTTCAGTTAGTTTCTGACCTAGGTGGGCAGAGGCAGCTCTGGAGATGTGAACACCTGGCTGGTGGGAGTCCTGCCTTTGGAGGCCACTGCACCATGCATGCTCATGATGATGGAGCACCTGGGGTGACAGGAGCCAGGGATGTTCCCAATCCTGCTATCCAGCAGAAGGAGGTGGGTGAGCTCTAAACTCCAGAGGCTAGAAACTGTCAGGTAGAGAGAGAGA
>NW_005297171.1:0-639 GCF_000412655.1 Myotis brandtii
TCTAGAAACAGAATGTCTTACTTATCATTTCTCCATCTGGGACTTTGCATTAAAAAGTTATAAGCAATTTTAGACAAATTCCTTTCTATATCAGGGGATCTAAATAAAGTTGTGAATCTAGCTGCTTTTGGAAATTAGTCCAAATGTTGTACACAATAATATATGACCTGCAAGTCTTGTTTTTCAACCATGCACTCCTTGGAATGATCCATAATATTTTGTATATATTTGGTAGCATATAATTTGAAAATCAGGAGCTGTGTCTTAGAATTGCTTTTTGTTTTGTTTTTGTCTATACCAACAAGCACTTTTAGGTTGGATTTGCTGTGAGAGTCACTGAATGAGCTAGTTAACCAAAAATATTTACCACTGATATTCCTCTACTCATCATCTAGCTGTTTAATAAATATTTTTAAAGCTTATTAGAACTAACACTCAACAGTAACTCTACCTTTTATCTTTTCTTTCTCAGGTAGTAGCAAATCTATTTCTTAAATTTCTTAGTCCAAAAGCCTTGAAATCTTTCTTAACTTCTCTCTTTCTCTCACAATCCCATGTCTGAGCAATTTGCAAATGCTATTGGTCTTTTTTATTTAAGAACACATACATGTTCTCACCACCTCCACTGCTCTTACCCTA
>NW_005297172.1:0-639 GCF_000412655.1 Myotis brandtii
ATTAATATCCAATTATCAACAATACAATGTAAAAACCTAGTTTTCAGTAAGCCTTCAAATTTAACTTGTAAATCATGATATACTCTTTGTAAATATGAAAAATATGAACAATTACCTTATTTCAGACTCAACATATTAAATGTCCTTCAACAATCAGTCCTATTTATAAGTTCAGCTAATTAAGTTTCCTGAACCATTTAACTGAATTAATAAACTGAATACATTCAGTTTCCTTTTTTTAGTCCTTCACATGCCAGACAGGACAAATTTGCAACTGCCATAGCCCTTTGTAAGTCCTTCCATGATCCTGGACATCTAATAAATTAAACTTATGTGGTAAATCTAATAAATTAAACACATGTGAATCTCATCGAACCCTAGGTAAATCTAATAAATCAAGTTCTCTTAACCATGCAAATATTTTAAAAATGAGTCAAATTCCCTTAAACTTCAAATATCAAGAAAAGATTAATTATAAATTTTAAACCGGAGGCAAAACTCCAATATGCCAGATTCTTTTAAAATTATAGACGTTAAATATCAAACATTGATTATCCTGAACTTTATATGAGTCTGATTTATCTCATGATCTCTGCACTGACTGCTTAACCTTCTCAGGGTTACAAAGTCACTTACTAA
>NW_005297173.1:0-639 GCF_000412655.1 Myotis brandtii
GTTATCAACATTTTCTCCAGCGCTTTCTCGGGTCTGGACAATCAACAAAACAGTTAAGTGAAACCATGGCCAATGTCAAGCCACCAGAGTGGTCATTAAACATGGAGTTGGGAAGAGATGAACAGTAGCCCATCCATCATTAGACAGCATTTCCACCAGAGACAATAAACACGGACAACCTCAAGAGCCAAATAACAAAATCTAAAAAATTAATTAGAAAAGTATGGATAGCATTATTACCTTTGTTTCTACTATAATTTATCTATTTTCTTTTGGTGAATAGTCATCACAATTGGTATAATTCTCATTCAAACACAAACACTACAACATTTACAGAGTAAGTACATCAACTGAGTCAAAAGTGAGAAGGGAGCATGGGTTTGCACGAAGGCAGAAGCCCACAGTGCTTACCAATGGTGCCGCCCAAAGCCATGGCTCCCGACATCTGAGCCAACAATTCCGGGCTCGGGTTCAGGCCTCCAAGGGTGGCTGCCAGGCCTCCAGCCACGCCGATCATGCCCAATGCATTGCCAAGACGAGCAGTTCCCTGGGTGGAAAGGCCGGCCAGGGCACCAACACAGCACAGACCTGAGCCCAGGTACATGATCTTTCCAGAGGAAGAGGGAGAGGGAGAGGAAG
>NW_005297174.1:0-639 GCF_000412655.1 Myotis brandtii
GAGAGATTGGGAAATCACTTCGCCAATTAGGGGAGGAGGGAATTGGGGGAGGGGGCATGAGGTACCGTAATAACATCCAAGGAGGGTATTAAATCCCTCTGCTGTGAAAAGACCTTTTGGGGAATTTGGCTCCTGAGGGGCCCTGACTGGATAGGCCTGTGGACGTCGTGAGAAGGGTCCCCGGTTATAAGAGCGCAGTGTGCAGGGTTGTTGGTCAGTCTATAAGGGGGCTGGCTGAGCAGGCCGGGCGTCTCTCACCTCTGCGGGCCTTGTCTCCGGGGATGTTCTGGGCCCGCAGCCGCTGGTCCAGGATGTAAAGCATCTCCCCGCCCAAGTTCAAGAAGAGCAGCGGTAGCGCCCGCACCGACATGATGCTGAAAGCGCGGAGAGCTGGCGAAGAGACCCAAAGCTGGGTCGCTGGAGACCTGAAGGCCCAACCACCGCGTCTTCGTAACCTGGTTGCTAGGGCAACGCAGCGCACGGCAAAACTAGCCAACCAGCAGGCCCTTTGTTGGGAGGCGCCCGGGGGAGGACGCTTATTGGGCTGGGTGCCCGAGACCTACGAGGTGGATTGGTCCGGGCTGGAGGCGGGCCCCTGGCGGGAGCGCTGGTTTTGACTTTGGCAGCTGCGCGGAGGGG
>NW_005297175.1:0-639 GCF_000412655.1 Myotis brandtii
TAAATAAGCCATATTATTAAAATTGGTTTCATCTGTTTCTTTTCACGTCTTTACTCTCGCCACTAGAACATGTGAATTACATATGTGGCTTACATGACACAGGGGTTGTAGGTCACGGTAGGAGCTGGGCGTTTATCTTGAACAATATGTGATGTGAATAGGTATGCACCTAACACACCCAGCATGTTTCCCAGAACATAGTGGGAAAGTTTACAAACTAGATTTCCCTCAAGGCAAATTGCTCAAATGTAAAGGCAAAGGAAGATGAGGGGGAAGACACTGAACTCCAGGAAGAGTAAAAGCTAAGTTGAAACAGTTGATTACAATGTAGTGCTAAGACCAATGAAACTAGCAAAGATTATTGAAATATAAAACAAAGTAAAATAAAAAAGAATCTGACAAACAGATACAACTGGATCATTCCTAAATTCCAAAGGGACCAGAGAAAAACAGGCATAAAAAATGCAAGTATTTCATGTCAGTCATCCTGGGGGAGTGAACTGCTTCATGCTTTTCACCTGCGTCTCCGCGATGCCAATGAGGTGAAATCATTTTCACGAGCTTATTGGTATTTGTACCTCTGCTGTATGACGTGCACGTTTCAGACTCCCCCTGTGTTTTGTGACGCTGTCACTTCTT
>NW_005297176.1:0-639 GCF_000412655.1 Myotis brandtii
ACACCCCACACTGGGGATTGAGCCCACAACCTGGGCACGTCCAACCGGGAATCGAATCATGTCCTCCTGGTTCATCGGTTGACGTTCAACCACTGAGCCACACTGGCCGGGCTATTTTTATTCTTTTAAACGACTCTCCAGCACATCAGAGGCTCACAGGGCTTCGAGCATCCTGATTGGGTCTCCATGGAGACTGAACCTGTCTTGGCCCAGCTCCACCAGCCCAGCCTGGGGCTGCAAGCTGAGAACCAGGGACCAGGGGTGGCTCTGCTCCTCACCTAACCCTGACATCCTGCTCCCGCCTGGGGATGGGCAGGTGGCTGCCTGTAACAGTCATGACAACAGCCATTTATTGAGCACTAAGGATGTCCTAGGTGCTATGCTAAGCCTCACCTATGAGTTCACCAAATCCACGCCAAGGGCTTCATCCTATTCACTCTTTAGTCTCACTTGGCAAATGAAGAAACCAAGGCTTGGCTGCCTAGAGTGTGGGAAAGACAGTGTGGGATGCTGGGAAGTGTGTAGGCTCTGGGGTCAGGCTGGCTAGGTTCAAATCCTAGCACTCTCACTGTGTAACCTTGCAAAAGTGACTTGGGCCTCAGTTTGCCTCTCTGTAATATGGGTATAAGAACAGTATTT
>NW_005297177.1:0-639 GCF_000412655.1 Myotis brandtii
AGGTGACAGGCTCTTCCTCAGTCACTAATTAAAAAATGGAACATTTCCAGCTCCATTGAAGCCAAGAAGGGCAACACATTCCTCATCCTGAGTGAAGGAGGTCTTGTCTTGTTCACAGCCAGCGGGGCCACCTTCTTGGCATAGACCTGAGACACCCAAGACAGAAGATCCCACCGAGGAGGCCTGAGGCCAGCAGTCCAAAGCCCCCTGTGCTTGTCACACTTGGTTCTGGGACAGGCCTCTTTCCTTCTGTCCTTGAAACAAACAAAACTCCTTTGATGTTTTAGCCACTGGTAATTATAGAGAGACTAAGACTAAGACTAACAGACTTAAGGAAAAGGTCACACAGTTCCTGGATGTTTGAAGGTCTCTCAACAAGATTCTGGCTGGGGCCTTCAGGGAGACGAACCAGGCTGCTTTGAACTTTCTGAGCCTTTCCCCCACCTTCACGCCTCCACAAGCTGTCTTCAAGATCCAGGAGCGATTGACACAGTCGTGCCCAACTTTCAAGGCTCCCTTGCTCCTTGGGGTTCATGGCTCTGGTGCCCCTCTCATCCCAGGCCCTCCTGCCTTATAGGGGGACCCCAAAAGAGATAAGAGGGCTGAGGCACTAACCTCTGTCTTTGGGTGCACAGATGA
>NW_005297178.1:0-639 GCF_000412655.1 Myotis brandtii
ACATCCTCCACCTCTGTGTCCTCTGGGCACTAGACCAGACAGCTCAGCATGGCACTCCTTTCCTTGCCCTCTTCCCCTCTTTGAGATCTTCCCTGATTAACCATCCATAAGCTGCACATTTTTTATTCTTTCCCACAACACATTTTTCTTATTGTCAAACATTTGTCACACTTGTCAATATTATACTTACTTGTTTTCACTTTTATTTTCATGTTTTATATTTTCCTCAGTAGACCCCAAACTCTCTGAGAGCAGAGATTACAACTCTCTTATGGAGTGTTTAAACCTAGTGTATAGTAGGTGCTCAGTGAGTATTTATTGAGGAATGGAGGATGAAATTGTGACTGTGAGAAAGATAGTATACAATAAACTAGAACCAAATGAGGCTTTTTTCAGGAGACATTCCTAAGCAGTAGCTAAAGATGAGTGGCCTGCAAAATTAGTGGGCCAAGTAGCTGATATTTTACTGCATCCCCTAATGGCATACTCCTTAAAAAATTGCCTGGGAAAATAACATTTACACTATCAAATAAAAATTCTTTTGTGTAAAGGTATTTACTGAAGGAAAGAGCTTAGACATAGATAAAAATTTAAAAAAGAAAGGATAGATGATGATAGATAGATAGATAGATAGATAGA
>NW_005297179.1:0-639 GCF_000412655.1 Myotis brandtii
CAGGTATGAGCACAACTATATGCTGAGTCCTATAAATCTCTCTAGTGAATAAGCAAACTTAAGTGTGGGTTTAGGATCTTTAACAAAATTGCATTATGTGAAATTGTTATTATTTGATTTGAGGTGTTATACATAATTATAGTCAGAAGCTGATTGCACAGAATACCTGTCTTTGATTTTGTTTTGCTCAGTGCTTGTTTTGGAGATTCCTGTAGATCTGTAACTATTGGAAGAAAGGCATAGAAAGGGATAAATAAAACAATGATGTCAGAAAACAATGTGAAACAAGCAACAACCCTATTTACTCAGAATAGAAAATACAGAGCCCTAATGATTGGCAACATGTTCTATAACATGGAAGTTCCGCTCAAGAAAAGGAAAACATCACACTGACAATTTTCTTCAACTAAGCAGGGCTTAATTCCTTTTTAGAATAGTTATGAATCAATCAAGTAACTGTGATAACTACAGAAAAACAATAATTATCATATTAGTATAATAGTATCCTGTGCTTACAGAATTCTTTCCTAATTTGTTCCTAATTTATTAAAAAACTAAAATCATGGTTCACCTATTTAAGGCAGTTGTTGGCAGGCCAAGTCAAAGTCAAAGAAATTGTATCCAAAATGTAGGGATATC
>NW_005297180.1:0-639 GCF_000412655.1 Myotis brandtii
AATAAAACTTGCATGGACTGTAAGTTCTGGTTTCATACTTGAGAAAATTTCTCAAAATGGAACCTTAAAACAGATTATAGCAGCATTCATGCTGCTCAGGATGTGAATAGTATTCATTGAAAAAAGGAGTCTGCAGAAAGAGCTGCAGGCTATATCTCCTTTTGGGGATAATAATACCATACCAGTACATCAACTTAGCATATTAAACATCAGCATATTAAAGAATCTGGGAAGTTCTGCAATGAAGAAACTTCTATAACTTTGGCCAAAAAAAAGGGGGTATTTTCAACATTGATTTGATTATACAACGCTTTTTGTGAGGCACTGCTGAACCTCTCCCTGAACATGAGTACTCTAGAAATTAACACAGCGTGGAGAATAGTGGTAATTCTGATGCAGTAGAATGTTTCCAAAATAAACAGAGAAGCTTTGTCTGGGTAATCTTTGTTCCCAATAGCAAATCTAGTCAGCATTGTCTTAAATTGGCAGCATAAACTCATTAAAGGAATATAGTTGGTTTTCCCATAACCTAATTATTACCAGATTTTCAAAATATCAGAGTCTTTTTGAAGTAGCACTATTTTTTTCATGTTCCAAAAGGAAAACTATTCAGTGCCTTGAAACAAACAAACAAACAAA
>NW_005297181.1:0-639 GCF_000412655.1 Myotis brandtii
CCGAGCCCTGAGCTTAACCCCGACCTCTGATCCCTTCATCCCGAGCCCCCAGTCCCGAGCCCCAGCCCTCAGCTCCAGTCCCAGCCCCGAGCACTAGACGCAATGCTCTTAACTCTCCTGAATTACAACAATTTGTCCTGTTGAAATAAGGAATGCAGAACAGTCCTAGGGTGTGTTGGTTTCCTTTCTCCCTCCCTTTCGGCATTTAAGGAAATGAGGTGGGTGCCAAAGACGTGGGGCCAGCCCTAGCAGAAACCTCACAAGTACTTAAACCTTTTAGAAATTCAAGGTTACCTGGGCTGCAAGTTACATTAAGACAGGCTTTTGGGATCTCAGATGAATTAGGGATGACAAGACCAAACCCTGAGACCTCTTTCCCACTAGGTCCTTCTCCTGGCTTTGGCCTGCCAGTCAGAGCTTTAAAACAGACGCTGGCTTTAGTCTTGGCTTCCTGGGGACCTGCCCCAGGTATCTGTAGGAGGGGATGGCTCTTGTAAGCCTGCAGTCACAGGGAGCCAAGGTTTTGGTGGTGGCCTGCAGGGGCCCTGAGGGTCCAGCACAGGGAGGAAATGGTCCAGGTTGTTAACGTAAAAAAACCATTGAAACCCGTAAAGAATTTTTGTGAGTTTATTTGAGCCA
>NW_005297182.1:0-639 GCF_000412655.1 Myotis brandtii
AATTCACAACCTTGGCTGCCTGCCAGAATCGCGTGGTTTGTTTTTGGTTTTGTTCTCATTCAGATTTCCTGGCCTCACCCTTCATGGATTCTGACTCAGACCCGGCTCCTGAAATTGGTACGATCTGCTTTCACCAATTTGGAGGTAGAAGTAGTGTCACACCATTGTTGGCTTTTCAGTTCCTCACTAAAGACTGCACACGTTTTATGAAGGAAATCCAGCATTCTCTGGTGAAGATTCCCATCGAGCTTTAGTTTTCTGAGAACCCTAAAGGCTTTGAAGTTCCAAAAACTGAAGAAGCTGTGATGGGATTAAGTGGGATGAGTCTAGCCTCCATTCCCAGAGGGAGAGGAGGGACGATGAGCAGTCCACTATGCATCCTCCCTGTGCCTCACTCTCCTCATCTGTGAAATGGGAATAAAAACAGTTCTCACCTGATAAGATAGTGAAGACTAAGAGAGCACAGAGAACATAATAGCACGCAAGCGCTCAGAGGATAATAGCTATTGTTACGGAGGCAGCAAGGCCTGCCTTATGGTTAGAAGTGTAGGCTCTGGACCAGACTGCCTCCATCACAGCCTGGCAGCTGCTCTACAACCTCTATGCCTCATTTTCCTTCTCTGTGCAATAGGGGTGATA
>NW_005297183.1:0-639 GCF_000412655.1 Myotis brandtii
AGTTCGCGTACTCGGCCGCGCCCAAGTCCATGCAGAGCGCCATCATGGGCTTGTTCTTCTTCTTCTCGGGCGTCGGCTCCTTCGTGGGCTCGGGCCTGCTGGCGCTCGTGTCCACCAAGGCCATCGGCTGGATGAGCAACCACACGGACTTGGGTAAGGGCGCGTCTCGGGCCGAGTGGTGGGGTCCGCCAGGGCGTTGTCTCCTGCGGGGCTACTTCCTGGGTCCGGGACCCTGGCTGTCCCAGCGGCCGCCTCGGCCACAGCCTGGCCGGCACCTGCTGCTCTGTCCACGGGACGTCCAGGCCTTAGACGCCATCTCCACCTCCGTGGCTGCATCGCTAGGGTCCCGCTGTTTACAGCTGCGCAGTGTTTTCTGCCGCGTTCTCGTTTCTGCGGTTAAAGAGGCAGAGGTTATAGCTGCCCTTTGTGATAAACAAGCTCCATCGCCATCAGCTGGACCAGCAGGTGGCGCCTGGGGGTTGAACAGACTCAGAGGGGAGGCTGCTGCTCCCGGCTTTTCCCCGGTCCGGCTTTCCCGAGGGCTGGGAGCAGGCTTTCTGCGCTGGCTCCGTGCTCTGTGGGGTCTGAGAGAGAGAGGGTGCCCCCTGCAGGACATGCCCGGCCTCAGACACCAGCGCC
>NW_005297184.1:0-639 GCF_000412655.1 Myotis brandtii
GGCCTGAGGGACACCCTCCGAGTGCATGGATTTTCATGCACCAGGCCTCTAGTTATATATAAAATGTCTATACTATGAAGTAATGCAAAATAAATTCCTGAACATGATGCTGATCCTAACATGATAATTGGCTACTGGGAGGTTTCCCCCTCGAGGCACCTCAACGAAGCCACAGCAGCTTTTAACTTTGTTAGGAAGTTGTGTCATTTCTTGAAAGCAGCTAGTTAGTCATAAACATTTATTGAACATTTTCCATATCAGCTACTGTAGGACTCTGAAAGATTGTAAAAGAAATAATTACGCTGAATAATTGCCAGAGAGTATTGATTCCTTTCTGGACCTACTTTGGCTAAATATATAATTACCAGTGAAAATTCACCATCACACAACAATCCCAGCTCCTGTGACTGTCACACTATTCTGGCCTTTGGGGTGGGGACAAAGCCAAGCATAGGTGTCTTTTAGTGTTCTCCCATGAACCTCTAGTCTCCCTTACACTTGGCTAGGAACCCTCTTGACCCCTCGACCAGTGGCCTCATGCATCTACTTGACAACCCCAAACTACCTTGTAACCAGGTACATGGTTAAATGAAGAAGTCCTCAGTCACCTACACACACACACACACACACACACACACA
>NW_005297185.1:0-639 GCF_000412655.1 Myotis brandtii
TTTTTTTTTGTATAATGTTCAGAGGACCTAGACTATTTTTAGGAAATGTCCTAAGAGTATGTGTTTTCCTTTGGTCCTGACTCTGTGTCAAATTATAGAAAAAAGGGAGAAAGAAGAGATGGAAAAGCAAAATGAGATGAATTGTGAAGAGCAGAAATAAGATTTGAATACATAAATTACTATGGGCTCATATTAATAGTCTAAAAATGGAAATTCTTTGCACAAACTTTGAAATATTTAACCATTCTTTATTAGATGTACTCAATTTCCCCTGGGTTTAAATTGGGCTTATATTAATAAAATGGGTCCCTTTGGAAGCTACATCAATGCGTTAAGTCAGTAATATATTAATAGTAATTGAGTCTATGATGATAATGTCCCACGTTGATAGAGAGGTGCCAACTTGCCTACAGGCGTACAGATGGTGAGTGGAGCCCAGCCTTGTCTCAGACAGTCTTGTTCCAAGTCTGTGCTCCTCATAAGAACATAATACTGTCTCTTGTAAAGCAGAAATATTTAACATTACAACTCTTTGGTTGCACTGCCATCAATCCCTTCCAGAAGGACTTATATTGGGCTCTGCATGTGTTTGTGGTTCTAAAGTTGTCATTTCTATATCTTAAGATACACCTTTAGGGA
>NW_005297186.1:0-639 GCF_000412655.1 Myotis brandtii
AGGTTACACAGTGCTCCATAAGGGACGTGGGGAGTTCAGATCTTATTCTTAAACCTAGTTGTGTTACTGTATTTAGAGGACGGATCCAATTGCCAAATGAGGGACTGTTTCTCTTATACATGTTTCTAATAATATCAGTAAACTGATGTGTAATCATTTCCACTGAATCATTGTATTTTATTGAGCTTTTTTAATTTCATAGATATCTGGGTCAGAATTTACGATTCTGGAAAATTTCATTTTGAAGTATTTGATAGACCTTTTAAATAAAACTATGATAACTGAAATTTATTTCCCTATAAGATTTTGTCCAGTGCAAATTAAGATCAATGTTGTAGTTCCATGAGCCAACGTAACTTATTGGTCTTTGGAGCCAGATAAACACGGTTGTAAATTCTGACTCATTCCACCCACCGTTGTATGACCCTGGGCCCAGCATATGGCCTCTCAATCTTCAGTTTCTCCATATGTAAGACGGAGATAATAACAGTGCACATCTCACAGGATTGTGAGGAGAAGAATAAATGACATAGTGCCTGTGGAGCACTTAAGCCACTGCCTGCACTTAATACATTTTTTATAACACCACCTATTACTCTTATCATTGTTACCAAAATCTATTAGTGCTCATTAGCCAAC
>NW_005297187.1:0-639 GCF_000412655.1 Myotis brandtii
CATTATTTTCAACCAATGTCCAAGAGTTATATCAGAAATTAATTGATCAGCTAAATGGGATATGGTAGAGAACAGACTGGGGACAAATCAATGAAGGCAATAGTGTGCTGTGCCTCATGGAGCTGGATCAATTGTGTTACAGCTCACTCCGAGAGGCTCCAGACTTCAAAACAGCCTTCTTGGCCAGGGTCATGAACAGGGCAAATCACTGATTTAATGACACACGGAATTTTCATTGCCTTATTTATACTCAATTTCTCACGAAATTGAACAACATTTTTAATGGTACCAATTTTGCAGGGTCACAAACTAGGAATGTTTTCTTTTCTTCTAATTGGGACAAGACTGATCATCACTCAATAGGCCCTTTGTAGAGAATGAAATATATAAGAACTAAAAGAGAAAGAAGACACACCACAAATTGGATACCAAGAATCCAATGGAAATAAAAGAACATTTTTGTTTTGTTTTAAAGTCGAATCTTTAAAGGTACGCTTAGAAAATGTAATAACAATTTTATAAATCTTTAGTAGAGAAAGCTAATGGAGTTATGGTAACAAAAAAATGTAGTAAAAGTAAAGAATAAAAAGGGTTGTTGAGAAATGGAAAATTAAAAGGAAAATTTCCAGTATCAAAAAA
>NW_005297188.1:0-639 GCF_000412655.1 Myotis brandtii
TTTTTATTACCTTCTGTCTATACTGTATACTATAAAATGTAGTTATTTCTCATGTTTACTTCCTGTCTCTCCACACTAGAATGAAGCTTCATGAGGCAGGAAAAGCCCACTGGTTTGTTCCCTGGTGCAGCCACAGCACCTAGAGGAGTGCCTGGCCACATTGAAGGCGCTCCATAAATATTTGTGGGAGGAGTGATATACTGAAGAACACGGTGACAAATGGATACATTTTTGCTGTAAAAATTTAAACAACATGGAAAATCTCCTAAAGAGACTATGATAATAATAAAGAACAGAGAATGATGGTGAAACAGAAACTCATAGTCTGTTCAGAAGCTTCCAATTAATTATTTTTAAATTTTGGTCAGTAATTTTCTGAATGAGTTGGAATGTCACCTGAAGACATCCCTATAGTTTGTGTGTGGCTGTGCTAAGGAGTGAGTTAAATGGGACAGCTTTGGGGCTCCCTTCCTCGGTTGAAATCTTGGCTCCTCCATTTCTCAGCTCTGTGACTGGGACAAGTTCTTTTAAGCTCTGCTTCTCAGTTGTCTTACTTGGAAGCATCTAAATTGAGAGGATTAATCTGGACTCTCCACTGAAGAAGTTGTTTATGTTCTGATCTCATCCTATCTTATCTTA
>NW_005297189.1:0-639 GCF_000412655.1 Myotis brandtii
TTTGCTCAGAAACACACCATAAGCCTGGGATTGTACCTGTAACTTGTTGATTTAACAAAATCCCTTAGTGACTTTTTAAATCAGCAGAACTCTGGAAAGATTTTGACAAGCAGTGCACATTAGCTTTGTACACATTAGCAGCTCTATAAGCAATTGTTAAATTGGATTGCCATTGAAATTTAATAGTGCTATGTGTGTTCATATAGATAAAAGTAGCTTCCATTATACAGCACTATTAAATTTCAATGGCAATCCATTATGAACAAGGTTAATTTAAGGTATGGAGGAAAATGATAACAAAGTGATAAGTTTAAATTAAATATTAATAAATGCAACAACTAGAGCAGCACATATTTTAATGTTTTAAAGAGGTGACCTAAGGGTCAAAATTCAAATTATTAATATGTCAACTATAAGAGAGGTGGTCAATGAACCTTGAAGAAATTGCCCCAAATCTACTAGTTATAAGCAAAATTTGCATGAATAATCTGGCTTCAAGAAACATATTATTTGGTTATATGAAAAATTTTTATAAAATAAAGAGTTGGAGTGAATAACATAAGAAGGAAAAATGGTAGAAAGGTATAATAAATTGAATTGTAACCCTTCAAAAGATATATCGACCTGGCACCTATAAAT
>NW_005297190.1:0-639 GCF_000412655.1 Myotis brandtii
CAGATCAGCATTAAAAATCTTGGACTGCAGAAAGAGAAAGGGAACGAGTACTGAAGTATTTACTTTCTAAGGATCATTGGTTAATCCACCTTCTTTACATTTCTCTCATATTTGGGGGCCAATGCTTTTTCTCTTGTTATTGCTCAGAAAATCACATGGAATTATCCTTTATCTACCAGCCCTGGAATCATGATTATCCTTTTTTCAAAATATATTTATTTTAAATCACGTAGTGAAAATATAGGCAGATATTTTATTAGGCAAATAAACAAAACAACAAAAAGTATTATTAGTCTCAAAAACATTAAAAAATTCTTAACAACAGTCAGAAGTAATTTTAATACAGAGTAAGAGTTTTTAATATACATTTTTAAAATTAAGACTAAACTATTGGAAGCTGGCTGTACAATATATATGTATATATACATATACATGATTTAATTTTTTTATTAATTATTAATGTTGACTTGTTGAGTTTTGGTGTGCTCAATGCTATTAAAAGACCATCTAAATTTGTGCTGGATATATGTGGAAAATCCATAAATTTCCTTCCAATTTTTTTAAAAGTCAGTAGATTTAAGGGCATTTATAAACTTCACAGAACAAAACACACCACTTTGAAAATAAAGACCACATCTG
>NW_005297191.1:0-639 GCF_000412655.1 Myotis brandtii
GCAACCCGGGCATGTGCCCTGACCAGGAACTGAACCACAACCTTCTGGTTCATGGTTCATAGATCTGGGCTCAACCACTGAGCCACGCTGGCCGGGCCAGAGCTGTTCCTTGAATGTCACTATTCTGTCTGCTGACTTAGTCTTGAATTCAGAATCTTTTCACAGGTCAATGCTTTGTCTCCATCATTTGCCTCCATGTCTGACCCCAATCAGTCTGGTGCTTTGCAGACTTCAATGTGTATACAAATCATCTGTTAAATTCCAAATCCTGTGAAAATGCAGATTCTGATTTAGGAGTTCTAAGGTGGGGCCTGAGTTTCTACATTTCTAACAGCTTCCAGGTGATGCCAATGCTGCTGGATCTGGATCGAATTCTGGATTCATAGCTAGTCTCTAGGGATCATCGGTAGCTCTCCTTAGATGCTAGATTGTACTAAAGAGACCTTTAAGACTTTGAGGGCTTCCCCATGCAGTCTTTCAATTCTTCTGGTCTAACTCAGTAGAGCACATGCTCTGAAATTCAGTTTTCACAACTCCTCCAGTTGGCTACTGCTTAATCATGCCTAGGTATGTTCCACAGTGAAATGTGCTGGGAAACTACCTTTTGGTGGAGAATGTAGCTCAGTAAGCAAGCTGGAT
>NW_005297192.1:0-639 GCF_000412655.1 Myotis brandtii
TGGCCTGTACAAAAATAGGCCATAGTTTGCCAATCCCTGAGGAGGACAACCCTAAACTTCTTATGGCACAAGGGGCTTCCAGAGTCTGCCCCTGAGTTCCCACCACTTTATCTATGGAAGGTGAATGATGCAGCTCTTCCAAGCTGAGGCTCCGGAGCCAGGCTGCCTATTGTGTACTTGCTACTTATGTGACTTTGGGTAATTGAGTGAGATTCTCTGGGCCTTCTTGGTGTTCTTATCTGAAAAATGGACTTGGTCAGTAGAGACTCCTAGGAGTGTTGAGGGAGTTAAACCTGCATGCAGGGTGCCCAGAACAATGTTCTGGGAGATACATATTTGATAGAAGTCAGCTCTTAAGGTCTTATTGCACTACTAGCAGATGTTGCTTTCCTATCCATCATTTCCTGCCAGTCATGTTGGCTTTTTACCCAAGAGTCTTGCTCAGGTTGTTTTCTGCTTTCGCACTTCTCTTTACCTTCTAGATCTAGAGCCATGAATGGTAACCCCACCTGGTTGGTGGTTAGAAGCATGGACTACACGGATGCCCAGGAGCAGACAATCAGCCTCACCTGGAGAGCCCTCCCAGGTAGTTCTTGGCCTGATATCATTGGGTGGAGCAGCAAGATAAGGGCTGGGCAG
>NW_005297193.1:0-639 GCF_000412655.1 Myotis brandtii
TTGAGAACTTACCATGTTCCAGGCAGAGTACAAAATGCTTTATTGGCCTTATCTCATTTATTCTGTATGGCAATCCTGTGAGGTAGGTATGATTATCCCCATTTTACAGATGAAGGAACTGAAGGGCACAGAGATTAAATGACTTGCCTGAGATTAGAGAGCTAATAAGGGGCTGAGCCAAGGTCTGAACCTCAGCCCTCTGCCATTCTCAATGGAGAGATGGGAAGAAAAGCGTAACCCATTCACGCTGATCATGAAGCCAATAGTAGTCATTGCAGAGAATTCAATCTCAACTGGTTGTTAAATAGAATTTAGGGCAGAATTTCTAAAGAATGTTAGCATATTTGGGAAAATATCAGTCTTTTGAGATGCCCTGCAAAGAAAAAAAATAAAAGACTTACATACACACTAATATATAAAGGTCCTGAGAAAGTCTATGGTAAAGAAACGTGCTTATTTTATTTTATTAAAGTTAGAATTTCTCAAACTTATTTGACCACAGAACTTTTTTTTACTTTGGGTTATAAAAATTGTTGAATGTAAATAAAAGTGGTGATTATTTATAGACTCATCCCCCAACCTTCAACAAACATCATTACTCTGATCTACTTGTTCCCTCTATGCTCACTTTTTTTTTCC
>NW_005297194.1:0-639 GCF_000412655.1 Myotis brandtii
TACCTGTGCACGAATTTCATGCACCAGGCCTCCAGTAAGTATATATATGCTTTGGGTATCAATAGATAAATGAAATAGAGTAAAATATTTCAGTACTAAGAGTGATTAAATTTCAATATGATTTTTGGCTAAATGACAGATAAAAAGTTCTCAAAAGTACATTGTTTAGATCCCTTTTATCTGTTTCTATCCTCAACATTTCTTATTTTCATTTTAAATAAATATCCAAACTACAGATACTTTAATGACTTCAAAACACACAGCACAGGTGAAAAATAAGAGCACCTCTTACCATAATGTGTTTCCTCTGGAAAATGCTAACTTTCTTTGCTCTTTTCTCAATGATTTTCAATCTCTCCTCCCTGCTCCTGGGCAATAATCTGACATGTAGCCTCAACTTCACTTGTTTGAAACCAGGAGCAGTGGGGAAAGTGAGCACCAAAGGCCAGAGGACTCAAAGACCACATATGATCACTTTACTCTTTTACTTATTTTTATAAAAATTATTAAAATATCAACATTCACTATCATTCAAAACTTTCATTTATATCAAGGCACCTTAGAGATTGATTCAAAACTAATGGCTGAGGGGCTGAAGATACTCCATTTGGGGCTGTCAATAAAAAATTCAGAAATGCT
>NW_005297195.1:0-639 GCF_000412655.1 Myotis brandtii
CTCCACAACTTTAGCTTGTCCCCCAGGGGATATTTGTCAATGTCTAAAGACGTTTTTTGCTCCTCACAGCTGGAGTTGGGGGCAGGCATGCTGCTGGTATCTAGTGGGGAGAGGCTAAAGATGCCTCCCACGATGCACAACACCACAAAAAATGTGCATGTAACTCCTATTATTAATTCAGCAAACAACTATGTGGAACCCCTATAATCTTAAGGCATTATGTGGGCCCTGAGGCTGGGGAGCCCGCTTGGCAGCATCTGGTGGAGGAATGTCAGAGGCCTACAGACGATATTAGGGCATGCTGAGTGCCTGAGTGCAAACACAAGCCAATAGGGGGAGGATATGAGATTGTGAGGATGGAATTGGGGAATGGGAGGAACTGATGTCATGTCCCTCAAGATGACTGCAAGCTGCATATTCACTCTCAAATGTAAAATGAAAATAACTGATAGGAAAGATCGCCAAGCCCAAGGCGCTTTTCCAGCAATCTCATTTTCTGTGTTTATAAACACATCTTCAGAAAGAGGTAGCCTACTGCTTTCTTTGTGACTTTGTTCCTTATTACGATTATTTTCCTAACAATATTTTTCCAGTATCAAAGACATATTTTATTTCCTTATTTTGTCCTTAGTTTATTCT
>NW_005297196.1:0-639 GCF_000412655.1 Myotis brandtii
GAGACAAATTGCATATTAGCCTTTTATTATATAGGATGACACCCCAATGTTTTAATAAAAATACATAAATAAATAACAAAAAAAGAAAATGTGCATGCTAAACTGTGGTAGCTTCAGCAACTTGATTTTTTTTCATATTTTCCTGTATTTCTTTGCTAGCAATACAAATTAATTTCCTAAAAAGAACTTGATCTCAATGCAAGATGCAAAATGACTTTATATAATAGCACTGAGATGAAAATCACCTCAACTCATCTTTCCTAGTGATTAGAACTACACTTTATTGAGTGATAACACTGTGTCAGGCACAGTAGTGAGCACTTTCCATATATTCTTGCATTTAATTCTTCTAAGCAGGTATTATTATTTCTATTTTCATAGATAAGTAAACAGAGGGATAATGTGGCTTGCCAAACTCCATACAGTTAGTCAGTGATCAGGCAGATTTATTCCAATGCAGAATGTTCTTAAATACTATGCTTTGCTCCTTCCTGGTCCTGCTCTTGAGTGCCAGTTATAGCAAGGATTACTTTTCCCCAGGTTTAAAACCCAAATATTCTTTTTTAAATTTTCTAAATCTGTGAGCAGTAGTCCTATATTATCCTATACACAAATGTTGTCTTGATAACTTTGTAAAAA
>NW_005297197.1:0-639 GCF_000412655.1 Myotis brandtii
AATGAGAAGACACACCCAAAAGCCTACCACACACGGGCCAGCCCGCCTGTTTTAAACACGCCCTGGACAAGCCAACTGCGCGACCCGCTTGCCGAACTGAATAACCTCAACTTCCTCCACCCACGTTCTCAGCCCGTGGTGATGACTGTCCCCACGAGCGAGTGAACCCACACCTACCCTTTTTATTACACAGAAGGCGGGAGTAGGCGTGGTTCCCTTCTGCTTTCACTTCTACACTGTTCATACTTGATGACTACACACAACCTTTTAATGAGTAACAGTTCCTAGGAACTCATTCCCTTAATTATTAATTTCCGTGGAAGCACGGGCTGGAACAGTCCTTCCCGATCATTCCGTCCAAGCTCTTTCTTTTATGCCACGATGCATGGACTCGCACAAGACCAGACCACTCGCAGCAGCAGAGCCCGTCTCTGTCGGTTTCCGTGCTCTCTCTACCTCTCCATCCTGCCTACCGGCTCTGCGCGTAATCACAGATTCGAGGGGAAAACCACAGCAGCACCCCCGACGGAAGTCTCACCTAACTCCTCGTTTGTGCTGTCGTTGTCAGTAGCAAACGGAAATCTCTTCTGTTCTGCGATAGACTTGGCCTGGCTCTGAAATAAAAAAACAGACAGACAC
>NW_005297198.1:0-639 GCF_000412655.1 Myotis brandtii
ACACTACTTCTAATCTCTTTGGGTGGCTCTTCCCTAGTTATGAAGTAGCTGCCTCATGTACTTGTGTTGATCACTGCTCTGCTGTATACGTGAGGGAGGCTCTCTGCAGATCTCCTGATTTCTCTCTCCGCCACTTTCTCCTTTCTGGTATTGTTTTGTGTTATAAACAGAAAGCTGGCACTCACGAATTACTCAAATACCATGGCCAAGCGTGTGTAGGCAGGAATTGATAGGGCTGATATTTGGAGCCAGTCTTTGTCAATATATGGCAGAACCCAAGCCCAGCACCAGAGCAGCCAGCAAGGGTTGGGGATTACAACTGGTTTCATTTTCATGGTCACTTGAGTAATTACTGGTGAAAAGTGGGAGCAGAGAGAGGACAGTCAGCTCTCAAATAGTGAGCAGAAGAAAGCCCCATGTTGGATTTGATGGTGGGCAGGAGGTAAGCCTTCTTTAAAAGAGTTGTGGTCAGGAAAACTTGGGAAATTCATTTTGTTAGAAGCTTAGTTGCAAATAAAGGAAAACCTTCGTCAAGCAAAGAGGCAGAGATTAAAAAGAAGCCTAGTCCTGCTTATACAGAATGGAATGTCTGAGAGGAGGACAGAGGGAGTGGCCTTCCTCTTGTCCTGGGAGCATATA
>NW_005297199.1:0-639 GCF_000412655.1 Myotis brandtii
ACATATCTTCATTATTTTTAATGACTAGTAAGCATTTTATTATACAAATATAAAAGAGAATGTGTCATTTTGTTTCTTGTCCTCTAATATTGGACATCCAGAGAGCGCCGGCTCTGTGCCACCTCAAACATTGCTGTGTGGCACCTTGGCAGTCGCCTTTTTATGTACATGTGATTGTGGCTTTAGGCTAAACTCCTAGAAAAAAATTACTGAGTTTAAGGGTTAACATGTTTCTAAGGCATTTATTCCCCCTTACATTTTGCACCAAAGTACACTCATAACCAACAGAAAAATTACCAAGTGTTAGATTTGGCTTTGAAAGTAGAGAGAAATGTGGATTGAACACTAGGCATGGAGACAAATTTGGCAGGAGGAAAGCAAGTATGAGGCACTGAGATGGAGTCTAAACAAGTCATTCCTTTATTCAATGAACATTTGTTAACATGACTGGGCCAGGCACTGTGCTCAGCTCTGAGGTATAAAGACACTTTCAGACACTCATCAGAATGGAATTAGAAGGAACGTGGCTTTGGGTTAAGCCGAGCATCTGTGTTGGGAGAATGGACAGTAGTGGAGAAGTGCCTGAGTGATGGCCTTCGAAGACCTGGCTAAGTGGTAGGGGGAGGGGCTGGTTCTGAC
>NW_005297200.1:0-639 GCF_000412655.1 Myotis brandtii
TCCTGGGTGCCAGAGGGAAGCTGGTGCCAGCAGCCGGTGGAAGGAAGGCTTACTCTTGCACGAATTTCGTGGGTCGGACCTCTAGTTAGTAAATAAAATAAGGATTACTTAAACACAAGGGTTACTTGAACACAAGCTTCAAGGAAAATAGTCTTAGAAAAAACCTTGGCAATATTGGCAAGACAGAACCCCTCACACCCTTTGGTTCTTTGTTCAACATGGTTCTACCCTCAATCATTAAAATTTCCAAGTATCATTTTAAGTATTTTTCTGTAGAAGTGAACCTTAGAGCATTGCCTAAGTTTTCTTAGCAAAATGAGGCCTGTCATGCAACATAATGAATTTAAATTTTAAGTGGCAATTTAAATAGTTATAGTAGCCTAGAAAGATGACATAGATTATTGTTAGTAAATAAAATACTTTCTACAAAATTGATATCCATGTACTCTCATTTCTTCTATATTCCATGGTGGTGCCAACAGATTTCCATGGTTCTCCATGGATTAAATGATTAATATGGGATCCAACTCTCATTTTTTGTTTTCTTTCAAAATTCAAAAAGTGCTCATTTCTTCCAATTTTTCTCAGTCTTTATGCTTAACCTTAAGAATTAAAACATTTGAAATTGTGGTGATGGTG
>NW_005297201.1:0-639 GCF_000412655.1 Myotis brandtii
TTCATTGTTCGCGACCCACAGGTTGAGAACTGCTGGAATAGAGGTTAGTGCCCCTGACTAAATGCTCAGATGTTGCATGTTTTAAAAAGACTTGTGGCAACAAAATTTGAAAATCCCTGCTCTAGGGTTATTTTCTGGTCAGTGAACGTTATTAGCATTATGTCTTCTCTTATTTACTGTGTTGCAAATAGCCCGCCTGTTAAGTGCTCGAAGATTCCATTTCCTTGAGAGCACTTCATAGGGGCCTTTAGGAAAACTGGGCTGCTGCTGTGTCAGGCTCTCCACCTCCTGCAGCTCTTAGTTTTGTTTTCTCCACCTTGATCCTGATTCCTTGCTATACTTCATGAGGAGGGCAGCAGCATACTGTGAATTGGTTGTTCTCGCAGATATAGTCACTGTACTTGATAGTAGGGCTAGCTGGTAGATTGTATATTCTTTTTGCATTCTGTTTTCAAAATTTTCGATTCTGTGTACTCTTTAATATCCATCCTCTTTCTTAATTAAGGATCCTTCTGGACTAATCCACCTGCAGTGCTAGAATCCATACCAGTGCTTAGAAGACCTGGTCTCTGATACCATGAGTGTCAGTGTAACCTCACAGATTTGCAAATAAAGAAAAGGGGAAGGAGCCAGGCCAGT
>NW_005297202.1:0-639 GCF_000412655.1 Myotis brandtii
TAAGCATGGGGTTCTAATCCAATAGGACTGGTGGCCTTTTAAGAAGAGGAAGGGACATCAGAGATCTCTCTCTCCGCCATCAGAGGACGCAGTGAGCAGCGGGCTGTATGCAAGCCGGGAAGAGGGGTCTCCGCAGATCCTGGCCATGCTAGCACTCTGATCTCGGCCTCCAGCCTCCAGACTGTGAGAAAATGAATGTATGTTGCTTAAGCCACTTAGTGTCCTATATTTTGTTATGGCAGTCTGAGCTGATTAATGCCAATTTTGATACCAAGAAGTGAAGTGCTGATATAATAAATACCTAAATATGTGGAAGAGGCTTTGCAACTGCATAATGGGTAGAGGCTGGAAGTTTTGAGTCTCATGCCCTATATATCGATATTTAAGGTGAATTTGGTGAAGTTTCAGATGGAAATGAAAAACATGTTATTGGAAACTGGAGTAAAGGTAATCCTTGTTATAAAGCAGCAAAAAACTCGATTCAACTGTTCTAGTGCTTTGAGGAAGGAGAACTGTGAGCAATGGAATTGGGTATTTAGCTGAGCAGATTTCTAAGCAAAGTGTTGAAGAAGTAGCTTGGTTCCTCCTGACTGCTTATAGGAAGAGAGAGAGAGAGAGAGAGAGAGAGATTGAGGAACT
>NW_005297203.1:0-639 GCF_000412655.1 Myotis brandtii
ATTTTAATTGGGTTGTTTGTCTTTAGATTGTTAAGTTGTAAGAATTGTTTATATACCGTATTCTGAATACTAGTCTGTTATCAAATATATGATTTGCAAATATTTTTCCCATTCTGTGAAAAAGATTGCCTTTTCTCTTTCTTCATAATGTCATTTGATGCACAGAAGTTTGCTTATGATATTTCTTGACGTGGATTTCTTTGGGTTTATGGTTTGGAATTCACTCAGCTTTTTGAAATCTGTAGATTTGTATCTTTTGCCAAATTTGGGACATTTTCAGCTCTTATTTCTTCAAATACCTTTTTCATCCCCACCTTACTCCTCTCTACTCCAGGGACTCTGATAACACAAACATTAGATCTTTTGTTTTGTGTTGTTTTTTTTTGGAAGAGCTTACATGGTTAAGAGACCATAGATAATAATTCTGTGAGTTCTCCACTCCAGGCTCTTCAGCAGCGACCATGGTGCATTCACTGGTCTCTGTCTTCTTCAATCACCCCAAAGGGTGTGATAACATTATTGATCTCTTCCTTTACCAGCCACAGAATCTTAATGTAGTTCAGATGATGTGTCCACATATTCTTCGCTACTTGACTACAGCAGTCATAACAAAGATGTTCGAAAACGCCAGCAGATGCT
>NW_005297204.1:0-639 GCF_000412655.1 Myotis brandtii
TTTTAGCAGTTTTAGAATTATTATTTTGCTCTAAATTTAAGCATGAAGCCTACTAGAAACAGAGGCTGAGAAATTTTCAAATAATCAAAGCAAATATTTATATAACGTTTAAAAATTTAACTTAATAAACAAAATAAAAAAAGATAAGACTATCTAATTTCATATCAGGCAGCCCTTCCCCAACTGCATTGTCAGTTCACTTCCTGCCCCACTCAGATTATAACTGCCTGGACATGGTTACAAGCTGAAGTAGACAAGGCAGTAAGTGATCACTTCCAAGTTTTGAGGTTCATAAGAGAGAGGACCAGCGTCAGGAAAGGATGTTGGAAACGTGTCCTGCAAAGACTGCCATTTTTACTTACACTTTCTGGCACAGAAAGAAGATAGATTGTTTCACAGAGCCAGGCACCATATTGAGCCCAGTTATTCAACGGTTCTTACAGTGAGAGCAGCTTCCTGCACTGTCCAATTGGGGCCACCCATCAGTGAGCCCAGCGTGGTGCACAGTGCTCATCCTTCTCCCTGAGACCTGGCGGATAGTGAGAGGGACCAGAGCCACTCACACGCGAGCCAGGTGAGCAAGCCCTGACTAGCTCTCCGCTGCTTTGCTGTGCAGGTGAACAGAAAAAGCAACACGGC
>NW_005297205.1:0-639 GCF_000412655.1 Myotis brandtii
CCTCTAGTAATCTAATAAGCCCTGTGAATTCCCCTGTGGGGGTAAACTTGTGATATTTCCCAAATATATTTGTCCATGGAAATCCCTTCTACTTTTCTTCACTAAATAACTGTTAACATTCTACCAGAATGCTCTTGAGAAACGCAGTTGAGAAATGTAGCTCTAAAACATCTCTTTCAGTTTCTCTGTAAATCAGTTGTTTATGTAGTTCAATTCTAAAATATTTAGCTTGACATCCAATATCTCAACTTTAAATTTCCTAGGGTTCTATTATGAGAAAATAGTCCAAATAGGTTCTGTGACTTGCTAGTTGGCTCTCTGTTCTCCCTTCTCCGTTTAACCAGAAGTCTCCTTTGACATTCTGCTCTCCCAGGCCCAGGGATCCTCTTTCTTTCCACTTGCCATTGTTTGTTTGAGTGTGGTGAGGTTAGGGGCCATGTAGTATTCTTTGTATCCCCATTTTTCAGGGCCTATTGTTTACTAAGTCAGCAAATGTTTTTGTTTTTTTTGATACTGTAAACAAGACAGACAAGAATTCAGCCTTTCTAGAGCTTCTACAGTCTATTGGAGGAGAAAAGGACGCAATTGTCATAAGGTGTTGAGAAACACTCATTTGTGGATTATAATGAACAACATAAA
>NW_005297206.1:0-639 GCF_000412655.1 Myotis brandtii
AACCCTTTGCACAGGGTTTCTTTATTTTTCCCTTGTCCTCTGCCTGGAGCTTGTCTACTGACCTCCTGGACCTACATATGGCAGAGCAACAAGGTGGAAAAAGCCTTGGTCTCTAACGTCATAGAGCAGCACACCTGAAGGACCAAAGGCCTACACGAGAATGGGAAACTATGGAGTCATGTTTTCCAAATTCAAAGCAGAGAGCCAGAAAGATGAGGGAGAGAGGGAAGGAGGACACTCTAAGAAAATGTAAATTTCCCAAGTTTTTCTGGGTGGTGATAAAAGGGTGTGTGTGAGTGTGATATTTTCCACTGACAAATTACACAACATCTTCATAGAACTTCAGGGTACACTAAACCTTTTTTCCAGGCAGGCAGCCGAACCAGAGAAAATGTTGCTAGAGCACAACCAGTGACCTAATTATTTTTACATGCACAGTATGCCACTTTAAAAAAATAAAAATCATTTTACCTGACAGTGATATCACCTAAGTGCAGCATTACAGAGGGATTGTGAAGGGGGCAACTGAGAAGTATTTCTGGAGGTAGAAAGAAAATGAACCAGCCTTTCTCAGAAAACCAATTGAGAAAAACAGTCAGCTCTTCTATTTCTATTTCTATTTCTATTTCTATTTCTATT
>NW_005297207.1:0-639 GCF_000412655.1 Myotis brandtii
AGAAACATCAATCAGTTGCCTTTCACATGCACCCAACCAGGGACCAAACCAGCAACCCAGGTATGTGCCGCAACTGGGAATTGAACCTGAGATTCTTCAGTATATGGGATGATGCTCCAACCCAGTAAGCCACAGTGGCCAAGGCTCTGTCCCAGCTTTTTATAGGGATATATAAGCAGATATAGGGATGGAAACAGAAATACAATTTCTAAACACCATAAATGAATTACATCGTACATAATGTTCTGCATCTTGCTTTTTCCATTTAGCAGAATGTCTTGGGTGACTTAACAGTAAAGCACTCACCCTTCTTCACCTGTCTGCCTGCTGACAGTGCTGCCACCGGGGGCTGGCTTCCCTGAAGCTTCCCTGGGTTACTGGTGGACTGAGAGACTCCTTGCTGGCCTGGGCTGATGCTGGCCCGCCCCTCCATCCCCTGGGCTCTCATCACATCCCATGGTCCCATGTGCATGGCACCTGCCCTGCCAGCCTCATCTGGGTGCCTCAGAAAGCCCTTATCCCTTCAGGAACTTGCACATGCTGCTCCCCTCCCTGGCCTCACCCTGCCTTGCACTTGTGTTTGGCCTCCGGGTCTCCCCTACGAATTCATGCATGCACCAAATTGCTATTCAAAATGTA
>NW_005297208.1:0-639 GCF_000412655.1 Myotis brandtii
AAATCAGAGAATGTAGATTTTGAAGATTTTGAAGATGTAGGATCTGTAAGAGTGAGGTCAAAACAGGAAGGGAAAAGGATCGAGGAGTGAATGCCAAGGCCAAAGGACCAGCATAGCTCTCTCTGCCATATTTACATAAAGGTTATTGTAGTTACAATCTTTATCTATTTCTGATTTACCTGGTATTCAGCAAGTATTTCTTGAGCATCTACTGTGTGTTATGTGCACATCTAAGCCATTGTGACCTATCGGTGAGTAACACATTAAGATGTTTATTACCTCCTTTCTGTTTTCATGGCAGTGTGTGTTGGCCCAGTGGGAGGAAACAGACAATAAGCATTATAAATACGTCAGTTGTCTGGCATAACAGGTGATGCTGTGGGAAAAGGAAAAAGTAGGGCAGGTGAAGGATCAGGTCCTTGGCTACTTTGCGTGTGTACCTCTTGGAGTTTGAGGCTGGTGGCTTCTCCAGCAGCCTGTCTGGAGTTTCTGAGGCAGAGAAACAACCTCACTGCCCTGTTGTTTTCTGGGGCCTGAGGTCTCACCAATCCACCTTCTCCTTTACATCTCTCAGGTCTTCTTATGTTGTTTTATGTATTATGTCCAGTGTCCAGGGTTTATAGCTGCACTGAGAGGGGG
>NW_005297209.1:0-639 GCF_000412655.1 Myotis brandtii
CTTCATGGGGCACAGGAGGAACTGTGCACTTACTGGATGGCATGTACAAACAACAAAGGCAGTGTCTAAACTGCTCTGTAATGAGTGTGGACTTGGTGAAGCTCAGGCATTTGTGTTGCTGAGAGGCTCTGTCTCTCAAAATGAACTTTGCACAAATAGGTAGCAAGTGTATTTTTGAAGATGGGCCCAAGTATGAGCCTGCCTAAGTGCTCTGAATTTTCACCCAGCTCTCAAAGTCAGGCCCTGGCTCTAAAAGCAAGGCCTCCCTCAGTTGATATTTGGGATATTGATTTGGGGTTTGCTGAAAACCCATTTCTCTTGGCATGTTCCCCCATGAACTCAAAATGCATAGTGATCTTACCCTCCAGTCCCAGGAAACCAGCCTATCTCCATGTTTATACACTTAAAATCTTGCTTGTTTCCCCTTAATTCTTTTTCCATCTTAGTGAAACCACAATATCCATTCTATTGTAACCCACAATTAGGCTTCAAGTCAAGACACTCAAATAGCCAATCTTCTGAAAGTCCTATGGCACCAAGTTCATCCTTTGCTCTCCTCCCCGCCCCCCAAATTTATTACTCATCCAGGGACCCAGGGCCTGGTTTACACCCTTGGCACTCCACAGGGTTTTAGGATAG
>NW_005297210.1:0-639 GCF_000412655.1 Myotis brandtii
AACCCCGCTGGGGTTGGTTCCTTGAATAACAAACACGTGCCCTGCCTCAGCTTGACCAGGGGGGGACTTATTTCACTTAGTATAATGCCCTCAACTTCCTAAAACGGCCTGAGGATGTCATTTCTAATACAGTATATAGGAGGCTGGGTTATAGCTTTTATCTTTTCCTACTTCCACACACAATTCTGGACACGGAGGAGCACGGCTTGCTACTAAAAAACACCACCACACAAGAATGCCCAGCCCCAAGAGGGGTGGTTTGATGTGGGCCATCACGTTTCTGGAAACAGACCCAGTGGAGTAGCAGGGAGAGAAGTTCCTTGGACTGAAAAACTCAACTTGGCCAGTTTCTGTGTGTGGTGGAGCAGTAATTCCAGCTTCTCTGGAATGACAGATGCTCAGAACGGACGGGGCCGTGTTGGACCCTGGGTCTCTTCTTCTCTGCACGCAGGCAGCCAGCTCCTCAGCTCGAGTTCGCTTGAGGAGGGGACGCTGAGCTAAGTGGAGGTCTGCAGCTTCAGCGGGTAGTCGAAGGCCGGGTTCTTGTAGGCCACCAGGTGCGCGTGGGAGCACTGCCTCGGGCCCCGCCGGCAGAGGCACGCGGACAGCACCAGGGTGCTGACCAGCAGGAGGCCGCCG
>NW_005297211.1:0-639 GCF_000412655.1 Myotis brandtii
TCATCTTTTTATGAAAGAAAAATGAATAACTCATCTTAAGCTTAACACTTCCTTTAATATTTTGACAGGAGAAAACTTACAAGGAACCTCTAGGTATCACAAAAGATTTTCAGGGTCCCCAGCCATCTTGTTTCCCAGTGTTATAAAGACTCCAATAAAGGTCTTGGTTTTTAACGTTAACCCGTAGGGATGACAGCCTGTGACATGTTGTGGCTCTTCTGGCATGAACTACTTTGTTATAAAAGCTTTCCTGTGTGTGATTGGGGGAATGACTTTCACCTGGCCCTATTTCTGCCTCAGTGGTCATATTTACCTTCGTTTTCCAGAAAACATGTTTTAATTAAAGAAGTAATTTAATTGTTGAAGATGTATCATCTTCTGTACATTGTCCCAGATGTGCACACACACACACACATTTAAAGTCGTTCCTGAGGTTCTGAGTTAGTGAAACAGACTCCAGCAAACCCTCTAAGCTGAAACATATTGACAACATACATGCTTTTACATGACTAAACAGCAGGCATTCTACACGGCCGCATCTGCACTCATCCCTGCTCCTTCAGACATGCAGCGCTATTTTCTATTTCTAGTTTGTATTTCAAACAGTATTAGCTAACAAAGAAAGGCATTTTGTTTGTC
>NW_005297212.1:0-639 GCF_000412655.1 Myotis brandtii
GACCCACAGGTTGAGAACCGCTGCACTAGATAATGGCTGTAATAATGGCTGTTTCCCACCCCCAAGATCCAACTCTTACCAGATCAACTATTGCCCCTACACCTAAATCAATTGAACTTGTTGCTGGAACATACATGTAATCCACCAAATAATGGGTTGTGATAGCATCTTTCTAGTTATCATTCTCAGCAATGCCAACAGTGCCCCCATAAATCAGAAGTTTCCTTAAAAGAAATATTTCTGGGATGGCAGTTCAAAATTTACCCTATAATTACCAAGAACTGAAGGAAGACTGACTGCAGGGGTGCTCCTCTTCCTGGTCCTGGGGCTGCTCAAAGGTGGGGGTGTAAGACTGGATTTACTATGAGAGAGAAGAGCTCACTATCTGACCATGACCCCAGGAAGGTCAAGAGGTCACTTCCTTCACTAAAGGCACTAGCGAGGGGCGTGCATCGCTGAGAAGTTCGATGGTTTGGTTCTGTTGGCTGGAGTTGACAGTAAGAAATGATGCCATGGTATTAGGCTCTTTTGAATTAATGGGAGATAAAAAGATTCCAAAATAGCAGAGGTCAGGTGATGACGATTAACCATCAGAGGTTAGATGGATGTATTTACTATAATTGACAGCAAGAGCGGAGC
>NW_005297213.1:0-639 GCF_000412655.1 Myotis brandtii
TGGGGAATGATGATGCTGGGAAAGATCCTCCTAGAGTTCCTACACATTCTCCACTGCCAATGTCATGGCCAGAACCAAAAGATAGGGCACTCATCCCTTTGATTTCTAGCCTGAACTTTGTTCCACTAAAATCTGCCATGTGAGCAAAGCTACAGAGCACTGGGTTGCTGGGGTCATGTAGGAGGGCCCCACCGCTGAGCAATATACTCAGAAACCCAGAGATGTCAAATGCACTCTCTCCCAGGGCCCAGATCCATGGTAGGGAGAATAGAAGGCCCATAAGAGAAATGAGGAGCCAGAGAATGGAGATGTGATGCAAATAGCCTCCTGAGAAAGATTTACAAACAAACAAAACCTGGTTGTAATTAAGAATAATTAAAATTCTTCCATGTCCTTGTATAGGAAGACAGGAAAAGTCTTATAGAAGCTGGAAGGAGGAGGAAATGACTACAAGGCTCAAGAGGCCTGGGAAGAAAGAAATAAGAAAGGAAGGTGAGATAGAATAAACCAAAGGGGAAAAAGGGAAGGGACCAAAATATAAGTAAGATTCATTCAATAAATGTTTCAACAAACATAGTATAGCTTCTTCCATTCTTTTTTTCATTCTCACCCAAGGATATTTTTCCATTGATTTTTAGA
>NW_005297214.1:0-639 GCF_000412655.1 Myotis brandtii
GTGATCTCCTGGTTCATAGGCTGACGCTCAACCACTGTGCCATGCTGGCTGGGCAAAATACTACTAATTCTGTGATAATATCTCCTGTCTACTTGTTTGTCAAGAAGTATATTGCCTACCAAACAAAAACAGAGACAAAAAGAACTGCTATAAGGTTAAAATTTCTCAGCTGGAAAATCCTCCCTTTGTGAATTTTCATTCAACCTTTTATTTCTTTTTTATTTGAGCTTGTCACCTTCCACAGCACTCAGAATATAAATACAATCAATTACCAGCAGAAAGACATTCTTTAGAGGTCCTGAAGTTTTAAGAGTATTATTTTTCATATAAATCCCCAGCAGAGTTGATCATTAAAATTAAAAATTCATCTAGATCTAATGTCTTATATTATATGTGACCCTTGAGCAAGTTTCTTCATCAGAGTAACAGCAGAAAAAAAATTTTTTATGTATCATTAAACACAAATACCAACCCACTTAGAACACATATTGCCACAGTATCTTTAATATTTCTGTCAAAATCTAAAAACAGGTAGTTAATTTTTTTTTTTTTTTGGTCCCAGGAAATCTCCAAATGACTATTTAATCCCAGTGGACTATACTTAGAAATTCTAATAATTTAGTAAATATCATTGTATTT
>NW_005297215.1:0-639 GCF_000412655.1 Myotis brandtii
CCTCTCCCTTGAGGAAATAGAAGGTTATGTACATGTATAGGGTGCCTTCCAAGATTCTAAGCAGATAAGAATGAAAGGAAAAAGCGGTAGGGAGGGTTGGGTAAAGAGACTGGCATCGACAAGGCTGAAATTGTCGAGAAGGGTAAATGCTCAGGTTTTTAGCTCTTGGCTTGGTTTGAAAAGATGTAACTGAGCACGTGATAAGGTGCCCAGCAGCCCTGGCCAGTGTGGCTCCGTTGGTTGGTGTCATCCTGTACACGGAAAGGTCCCGGGTTTGACTCCCGGTCAGGGGGCACACCCATATTGCAGGTGTGAGCCCCGGTCAGGGTGGGCATGGGGAAATGCCCAGCAGTAAGTGACTGTATGCAGGAGACAGGCACCATGCACAGGCTTACAGCTAAGCTGGTTTGAGACAAGCTCTCGAGGTGTTTGCTCGGCCTCTCTACCCCTCCCGGGAGGGAGGCAGTGGGCAGTAACGGAACAGCAGGACTTGGCTTGAACTCTACCAACCGTCGCTCCGGGGGTCAGTGGGCTGACACCTTCTTGGGCTGGGCAGTCTGGGCCCGCACTGTGCACGTAGCTAGCTTTCTGAGGACGTGCAGGAGCGCAACTTATGCCCAAGAGGAAAACCAGAGGGGG
>NW_005297216.1:0-639 GCF_000412655.1 Myotis brandtii
CCGCGCCCGTACTCACGGATGAGCGCGCACAGCTCGTGGGGCAGCTTCCTGGAGCGGGTCGCCAGCACCTGCCTCCCCACGTCCTCAAAGATCACAGGCCTGGCCTCCAGGTTCATCATGAGCATGGACATCAGCTGCGTCTTGGCTCGCTCCAGCTCCACCTGAGGGTGACAGCCCGGCGTGCCGTCAGCCAGGCACTCAAGCCACTGAGTGGCTCGGAAGGGTGTCCCGGCCCAAGGTCAGCGCTGAGGCAGACGGCTGGCTCCCCGGTGCCCAGGCCCTGCCCACCGTGCTCCCGGGCCAACGCTGAGGGGACAGCTCAGCTACCAGCTCTGTTCCGGGAGCCCTTCTGACCAGGGGTGAGTGTTACAAGGGAGTGCGGCCTGGGGTTCGAGGACAGAGGCAGCTGGGAGGCAGGTGGCCCGATGGCTCTGGGACCCGACAGACTTCGCAGAGCAAGTCCTGAGAGACTGGCTGGAAGTTGTGTCATTTCTAAGTAAAGCAGCTGCCCGTTCAGGACTGCGCTTCACGACTGCACTTCAGGCAAATACTGAAGGCGACCTCGGCGCCTCCCGTCGGGAGGGAGCACTGCCTGCCCAGCAGGGCCCTGTGGACCCGCCAGTGACTTCAAGCCCTTCC
>NW_005297217.1:0-639 GCF_000412655.1 Myotis brandtii
TAGAGAATTACCTCATTGTTTTTAAAACTTGCACGTTATTTCATTCATCTGAATCTCCAAACATGCCTGGACCCAACCTTGGCTGCTCCAGCTCCCACCTTGGACTTGCCATAAATTTCGGGTTCTGGCTCTGCTCACATTTGGCATCTCCTAATGCACTAACCCTGCTCGTGTTGTTAGCGAATTTGGCTTTAGCCTTCTGGATAAGGTTTTCACTTCTTGACAACCTGTGCCTAGTTACGTCATTATTTCAATCTCGGGACTGAGGAGGCTCTGACCCTGAAGGCATAACCAGGCAGATGGAATGAACCCAAATGGCCTTTCCCTCCTTACTTCCTACCCCTCTCTGTATGACTGCCTCTCCCCCCACCCCCCTGGGTCAACACCATTCCCCTGCCCCTGAGTGCTTTCCCTCTGCTCCCCGGTTCAAATCTAAGCACAGCGTTAGAAGTTCAGGCTCTGGAATCAGATTGCCTGCGTTGGTGGCCAGCTTTTCTGCTTATTAACTATATGACCTTGGGCAAGTTAGGTAACTCTCAATGTGTAGGTTTTCTCAAGTGGGAAAGGAGAATGATAGCAGTTCTCTGTGGAGGTGCTACTAAGGAGGGGGCGGGAAGAGATTAACCAAAGAACTTGTAT
>NW_005297218.1:0-639 GCF_000412655.1 Myotis brandtii
AGGTCAGTGTTCAACCACTGAGCCACACCAGCCAGGCCTCTAGTGTCTATTTTAAATTGAAGCTCTACAGTAGTTAATGTTACAGTTTTATCATGTTAACAGGCCTCTCTTGCCATTCGTTGACATTGACCCTGGTGGGGAATTCCAGCTGTGGTCTCGTGGGAGTGGGAATTAGGGGTGGGGAAGGTGCAGAGGAGAGAATTACTGAGAACAGTTCCATGGCTCACAGAAGTGTTGGCTGTTTTAGTCTGAGAGTAAAAATCCCATCTGCTCAGGGGCCAAGCTCCCATCACTGGATTAGTAGCAATGGACTAGCTGGTGGCTATGACTGGCCAAAAGGTTCACACACCGTGAGAACTCTTCAACTTCCGGAGGTTCTCAGTGGGCTATTTCCACACATCTCTTACCCCCAATCCTCAAAACAGGACCAGCTGCATGATATGTGGGGTCTAGTGTGAGACGAAAAATGCAGTTCTCCTTATTCAAAAACTATGAAGAATTCCCAGTCAGTGACGACAGAGCATTACGCCAAGCACAGGCCCTCTGAGCATGGAGCCCTGTGTACACCCATGAAGCCCACCTGCTCCAAACACACAGAGGGCAAGCTCTTTGTCCTGGACCAGGGGTTAGGGTGAGGGC
>NW_005297219.1:0-639 GCF_000412655.1 Myotis brandtii
ATAAACGCCAAAAAGCTGTTGCTGAAACGGACCCCAACTATTTAAAAAGGACTCTTAATATTATGCTAAGTGAAGTCAGACAGAAAAAGACAGATACTGTATGATTTCACTTACATGTGGAATATAAAAGACCCAAACTCACAGACATAGAGAGTAGATGAGTCGTTGCCAGGAGCTTGTGGGGATGGGGGGTGGAGCATAATGGGGGGAGGTTGGTCAAAGGGTACAAACTTTCAGCTATAAGATGAATAAGTTCCTGGGATCTAATATACAGCATGGTGAGTATAGTTAACAACACTGTATTATATACTGGAAAGTGTTAAGAGAGTAGATCTTAAATGTTATCACACAACACACATACAAATTAGAAAAGTGATACGTTATGTGAGGGGATGGAGGTATTAACTAACCTTATTGTGATCATCATTTTGCCACATATATACATATCAAATCATCACCTTGTACACCATAAGCTCACATAAGTTATATGTAAATAAAGATAGGGGAAAGGACCCTTAAAAAGCCATAAAACCATAGCAGGACATCTTCTTCCACATGCACCTGTCACTGAGTCTTCTTTTACTTACTAATCGCTCAAACACTGAATCCAATCCGTCCTTGTCCTGAAATCACTTAGCC
>NW_005297220.1:0-639 GCF_000412655.1 Myotis brandtii
ATAGCAAGAGTTCGTCACCAGGACCAGGTGGCGTTTATTCCAGGGACGCAAAGATGATCCAATACTTGAACATCAGCCGGTGTGGTGGCCATGCTAACTCGGAAGACTGTCGTAATCGACACAGGAGAATATCCGATCACAAAAATGCCTTCCAGTGATCAGCATGGACGACGACTGCCCCACTGACAGTGAGTTCTACAGGGAACCTGCTGCGGACATGACACTGTGGTGACATTCCGCATGCTCAGCCCTGGGACTGACGCCTAAGGCCGGGCGGCCGCACCGTGTTTATCCAAGGCTGTGCAGCAGGCTGAGCAGCGACAAGCGTATACAGACCCGAAAGGGTGCGACCAAACTGCCCTACTAGCAGGTGGTACCATCACCTACACACACTCTGTCACAGAGCCATGAGGATCCTCCCAGAGCTCACATGGGGAATAAGCCAACGCAGGAAACACAAGACAATAGAAAACAGCCGTGTTTCTATCT
Organism: Myotis brandtii; assembly: GCF_000412655.1. Taxonomy (NCBI): domain Eukaryota; kingdom Metazoa; phylum Chordata; class Mammalia; order Chiroptera; family Vespertilionidae; genus Myotis; species Myotis brandtii. Next base: position 490 of record NW_005297220.1, read on the forward strand.
GACAGCGCTGAGCTCCTGGACACGGGACGGAAGCTAGGATGGCCTTTATAACCATGAACAAATAAAATAAAAGGCTTAGGTGTTACAAATCACGGACAGAACTATATCCTAAAAATGATGAAGGCCTGGCCAGTGCGTCCCAGTGGCGGG
>NW_005297221.1:0-639 GCF_000412655.1 Myotis brandtii
TTTTTTTAAATTATTATTTTCTAGACAATTGGAGACTTCTACCAAAATCATGCAACAGGGAATAAAAAGGCCACTGTAAATGTGCATCACCCCCCGATACCTTCTTTCTAAGACACACACAGGTCTAGACACTACAGGTGGATATATTCCTTGAGAAAAACCCAGACCTGCCCTCCTTCCATCCCCTAGGACTTCAAGTGCCCCACAAAGGGCTCCCTGCTGGAGTGTTGTGTTTACTGATTTGGACGCCAGGGCTGAGAATTGGATTCTGTGCCCAGGGGTGCCTGAAAGAGACATTTGATCTCCAAAGTTGACAAATGAAGGCTTCAGACCCAGTCACCTCAGGCAACCAAGTGCTTGTTCAGTAAAGCCAGATGAAGAGCTAAAATGTAGTGCCTTCTAGCTGCATCATCACTTTACGCCTTGATATCAAAACCTCTTTCCATTAAGATGTTAACAGTTGATAAAAAGCCCAGATTAGGTTTTGCGCAGAGAAAGTCTAAGTTAATGTCAAGCTCTCTTGGATTTCTGTGTCCTTATTTTCAGAAAACTCTCTGGAGACAGAAAGTGTAAGGCCACGAATAAGCTATTCAGTGAGGAGAGGCTGGGACTGTTAAATGAAAAGGCTTTTATGTATGT
>NW_005297222.1:0-639 GCF_000412655.1 Myotis brandtii
GGGGTCAAAATCGGCCTCCTGGCCTCCCCCTGAGGCGATGGGCTTTGGGGGTGCGGTGTGTGTGTGGGTGCGCACTCGGGTTTGTAGATTGAGCAAACCTTTTGCTTGTCCTCGTCGCCGGGCACATTAATGCCACTTGGAAGCTGGGGTGGGGGCAACTCAGAGCCCTGGCCCAGGGTCAGTGGTCCTGGGGGCGGATGTTACACGTTTATTCTGTTTGCGTGAAACTCGGAACCGTCATAGCCCTTGTCCCACCACCCTCCGGGTTCGGGTGCGCGTGGCGTTGGTATTTCTGGGCTGAGGAAAAGCCTCATAACCGCCGATTGGGTTCCTAGAATGGCATCAGGAATATGTTCTAAAGGGGCTTCACGCCCAAGTTAGGAAACAAAGCGGAGGCAGTCCCCGCCCTTATGGTTCCCAGGTTTCATGTCTGTGTTTGGAAATTAACATTTACCTCAGTCCGATTCGCCATGACTTAGTTGCGTTCCTGTCTGTCTGCCTCACTGGGTCATGAAAGTTGGCATCTTGCCTTTTCACATGATCGGGAAGCGTTTGTTGAATTCGGTTGGGGTTGAAATGTATTAGGGAGGCTACATATGGAAAAAAATTATAGCGGAAATTCTGTTGTAAAAGAAAGCA
>NW_005297223.1:0-639 GCF_000412655.1 Myotis brandtii
AAATGAGTAAATATTTATAATTGTGGTATATAAATGACAGAATGCTATATTATTAAAACAATAGTTATTAACGACATGAAAAAGGCTTATTGTACAATATTAAGTGAGAAAAGTAGGATACCAAGTTGTATGTCCAAGTAGTATGATATTAAATGTGTTAAAAAAGACACATATGCACAGAAAAAAGAAGTAGTAAATAAAAATGTAAGTAGTAATTAATTCAACTTTTAGAAATTTGTTCCTCTTTTAATATTTTCCTGAAATTGTCAAGTGTCTTATAACAGGCAAATTATTTTTAAAATCAGAAAATAGAAAGAAATGCTTTAAAAGTTTCTCCCACATAAAGTAAATTAATAAACTTTTCTTAATGATTTAGAAGTCACTGTACAAATTTGTACAAATAATATTTACCTCCTCATCATCAGGCACTGGTTCATTTAAGGATGGTACCCAAGCAAGGATATTGCAGTCTCTGCTACCACTATAAAGTTCCTGTAACACAGAAAGCAAAGATGTGACTGTGAGTTAATTTAAAGCTGGTACTAATTTGAAACACTTTAACCACTCATATTCAATATAGTACTGGAAGTCTTAGCCAAGCAATCACATGAGAAGAAAAAATAAAAGGCATCCAATTTG
>NW_005297224.1:0-639 GCF_000412655.1 Myotis brandtii
AATGTGCAGCCAAGGTTGAGAACCACTGAGGTAGGAGGATAAGAAGGGGATGAGGGGACCTCTGGAAGCCTGTTGCAGCCATCCAGGCAAAGAGATGATGGTGGCTTGGATCTCAGGTGGCAGTGCAGGCAAAGGGAAGGTTACAGCCTCAGAACACATGTAGGCCTTGTGAAGGAGCCCTCTCATCCTTCCCCATTCTAAGAGCAATCTGTTTCCCAGGGAAGGAGAGGAGAAAAGGGCACTGGAAATATATAGGCTGGAATAGAACTGGCCTCCTACACAGTGTCCTGGAAGCCCAGCCTTGACCCTAGGAGGGAGTGTGGGAGAGACTAGATGACAAGCCTCATGCTTTTATCTTCCCCCAGAGCCAGCACACAGTAGGTGCTCAATAAACATTTGGCAATTGTATGGGGACTCCATCTACCTCCCTAGAGCCATGGGGGACTTGGAATTCTGGCCTGGGGACTGACTCCGTGATCCTATTGTGTGCACTGGGCCTGGGGCCTAGTGGGTTCAGGTCAAAGAAAGAACACAGCTTTATTGGGAACTGCTTTCCCCCTATGAAGAACCAAAGAGGGAAAGGGATCCTGCTCTGAAGAATTCCAAGCCAGTTGAGGAAGCACAATGCATACTCTTTTT
>NW_005297225.1:0-639 GCF_000412655.1 Myotis brandtii
AGAAAGCCTGATCCTTCCCGGGCCTGGGGTTCCCCAAAACCAGAACAGCGTTCATCCCTGGATCCTTCTTTGTAACAGAATGGGGGAGTGGGGGGGCAGGCTCCCTAGGGACCAGAAAAGGGGGACAAATGCCAGCAGCTTTCGGGAGACTGACTGATGTTTCTTAGTCCCTCTACTACCCTCATCCCTAAACTGGTCTCTGAGTGAAGGAAATGGAGGCCGGAGGAGGATGGCAGGCCACACGGGTGGGTGGCTGAGACATCCTCTCCCCTCCCATCCCATCTTCATACCCCAACACACCCCCTGCCCTCCCCGTCTGCCTCCTTCATACACCAGAGCTGAGCCAGTGGTTCTCAACGTGTGGTCCCCGGATCAGCATCGGTATCACCTGGGAACCTGTTAGAAAAGCACATGCTTAGGCCCCGCCCAGACCTACTGAGTCAGAAACTCAGATCTGGAGCAGCCAGAAGCACTGCTTCACTCCTCGATCTTTACCAGGCGTGCGACCCCCTGGGAACCCTCTTAAAGCACAGATCACGGAAGGGGGTTAGATTATGGTTCAGGAGGTCTGGGAGGGGCCTGATCGTCTGCATTTCCTAACAGCTCCCAGGTGAGGCCGATGCTGCTGGTCCACACACT
>NW_005297226.1:0-639 GCF_000412655.1 Myotis brandtii
TTTTTCAAAAATACTAATTGTCAACTAGAAGCTGTGAAATATAAAGGTGTCTAACTGATACAGCCTGCTTCCAGGGTGATGATGCTCCAAAAGGAAAGATAATACTTATCTATGAGTCCTACATGAGATAGAAGTGACCTGAGTTCCAAAAAGAATATACGTTCATGAACTGAGGGTTTCAGACAACTAAGAAAATTCATCTAGCTGATGGGATTAGAGAAAGCCAGTGATTGTATTACACTTAAATTTGCTTTCTAAGGTTTGTTAAGTTAAATTAAACAAGGAGGGCATTAAACTGAGGTAATTCTTATACCATGGTGGCCTATGTAAGCAAATCATATTTAAGCCTTTAAATGCCACAAGCTTACAAAATCAAAACCTAAGGACAACCAATCATAAATAGCTAACTAGACTTTAAGCTTTAGTCAATTAATAATTTCTTTGCTTTGCTTGAACCTTTTCCCAATAAGTCTTTTTCCCATCTCATGTTGGGGGAGCATCCTAACCACTTACAGTTTGGCACTTCCCAATTCAAATATGTTTTTGCTCAAGTATAATCTTGAAATATTTAAAATTACTTAATTTATCTTTTAACAGATTAGATAGAATGCACAGGAAATTCTGAAGAACAAGAAAAAA
>NW_005297227.1:0-639 GCF_000412655.1 Myotis brandtii
ACAGGTTTTACCTGCTTTCAGAGAGTCCAGTTCAATAGATTTGGAGGTAAAGTTCACATGTCTGTGATTTTTAAAACATTCCAGATGACCCTGATGCAGCTGGTCCATGACAGCACTGAGAAATACTGTCCTCAACCAGGCCCCTTTGCAACCAACACACGCAGTCTTTACTATTCTGCTTGGTATACCTGGAATTCCTCTTTTTACCCACTGTGGACTGAAAAATCCCAGTTTAATATTAATTCCTACCAAGAATCTTCAGCTATCAATTCTACTCCATAATTAAGGGACGTCTCTAGCCTTTGGTGGAGAAGACTACATGGTGATATGCCCAGTGGTATTCTGTGCTTGCTCAGTATGTCCTGTGACCTTATGTTCCCCAGGCTCCCATCTGCACTTTAGATGGCAATCTCCCTTGGCATAGGGACCCCATTTCTGACCAGAGCACTATCTGACTCTGGAAGGTGTTCAGCAGCTGAGTACAGAATGAATAGACAGAGAGGTGAACAAATATGAGTCTGTTCAGAGAATTGAGAAACAGAAAAATTGATGGGGATGCCAAAAGCAAGCAGTGGATTGGCAAATAAAGACGTGAGAACCAGAACAAAGTAAAGAAGTAAAACAAACAAACAAACAAAC
>NW_005297228.1:0-639 GCF_000412655.1 Myotis brandtii
AAAAAAGATAACATCTACAAGAGTATAAAAATTGAATATGTAGGAAAAAATCTAACAAAAGATGTATAAGACATAAAATACTATAAAATATTACTGAGATAAATTTAAAATATTTCAATAAATATTCATGGATTGGTAAAACCAATAGTATAAAACTTTCAATATCCCTCAAATTAATTTACAAATTGAAAAAATCCACTCTAAATAGGTATTTCAACAGAAAGTGAAAATTTGGTACTAAAATTTATATGAAAACACAAAGGATCAAGAATAAACAATTCTTGAAAAATAATAAAGTTGAAGAACTCACACTATATCTAAGGTCCAGGAAGAGGAGCCAGTTAATGGCGAGATAAATGAAGGCTAAGGCTGAAATTAAATCTTTCCCTAAAAGGGCATTTGCTGATCCCAGAACCTAGAGAGCACTGAGTTTTAACTTACAAGGTGCTGAGTTAAAATGTAGATCCTGGCCAGAAAGTTGAACTTTTCATGGCCAGGGGCAGGAAAAGGCATCTAGAAAATATTTATCTCCTGGGAAAGAGAAGTGTCAAGAAAACTTTGGCCTTAGCCGATTTGTCTCAGTGGGTAGAGCGTCAGGGTCCTGGGGCGTGAAGGAGGCAGCTGATCAATGATTCTCTC
>NW_005297229.1:0-639 GCF_000412655.1 Myotis brandtii
AAAAAAAAATCTTAAAAGGAAAAACTAGGGAATGAGATGCCCATAGAAGGCCTTGACAAGCTCTGACACATTCCTGGGGATTCCTAGGTCACCAGCATGTGGAGGGCTGTTTGCATGCCCAGGAAGGACCTGAGAAGACCCTAAGCTCTCACCTCCAGCTGGCCTCGAGGCTCTGTGTAAACAGGAAGTGAGGTTAAAGTAGTGTGCACATACATACACACCGCCCCTGGGTAAAGGCTAGAAAATTTATTGGTTGAAGGCATTTAAGAAAATTTTTGCCCAATCATTAGTTGATTACTAAGCAAGCTAATTGAGTAGAGACTTCAGTGGCTCCACAACCAAGAATATAGTCCTTACAGAATTAGTCTAGGGAAGTCACTAAACAAACAAACAGCAACAGCAACAATAAAAACTGAGGAGGGGTCAAATCTGATTTTCAGAGTTGCCACAAATAATGTTTAAGATATAAGTTTCAACAACAACAAAAAATTATGAGCCACACAAAAAAAAACAGGAAAGTATGGCTCATATAAAGGACAAAAGGAGTCAAAAGAAACTGTCCCTAGGGAAGCCTTTAAATCAGCTATTTATAAATATTTTTAAAGAACTAAGGAAAACCATGCCTAAAGAATTAATAGA
>NW_005297230.1:0-639 GCF_000412655.1 Myotis brandtii
AGGTTAAGTAGCCAGACTATTCTGTTTGCAAAGTATTTGCATAATGAAATGGTGTCTGATGAGTTATTTGTAATTTTATAATGGGAAGTTCATTCAAGTCAAGATTATCTTATCACCTTTTGAAGTTAAGACTTTTATCACCTGTGAAGCAGCTGTTCAAAAGTATTTCTACTGGATATATAGATGAGAGAATAACATTTCCCTGTTTGGCTTGATTCATGTTTCATAGAGCCATGGGGATTGTTGTCTTAGACTACACTGTGATGAGGTTTGGCAGAGAATGCTCATTGTTCAGGTTTTAAAAAGGGCAAGTTTTTGGCAGCAATAACTTGCATGGAGAAGGAATGCTATGCTTACACATGTGGGCTCAATAAACCCTGCAGAAAGCTCGGGCTAAGATCCTACGGAAGTCTCCCCTCACCTCCCCTGTCTCTGGATGTGGACTATTTAGAACTCTTCTTTTGTTTTGTCACTATCGCATAGGCCTGTTCATATTCCGGAAATGATACTTTTGATTCATCTTGCAAAAGTTGTAAGTGCAGTGAGTAATCATTTCATATCCTGTGCACTTTCACTTGAGATTTATTTAAAATAACAATTGCATTCAGATCTGCTTTCTGCTGGTGTTTATCAGTCATA
>NW_005297231.1:0-639 GCF_000412655.1 Myotis brandtii
TGAGGAAGGTTTTTTAAGGACAAATTCCATTTCTTCAAAAGATATAGGGCTATTTGAATTATTTATTTCCTTTCAAGTAAACTTCTGCAGTTTATCTTTCAAGGAAAGAACTTGTATATTTTACCTAAGTTGATGAATTTATAAGCAGAAGGTATTTTTTTCTATCATTTTAATATCTATAGAATCTGTTATGATGATAAGAACATGGCAAAAAAAGAAAGTTACAGATTAATATCCTATGAACAGATGCAATAGTCCATAACAAAATATTAGCAAATCAAATCCAGGGATAAATTAAAAGGATAATACTTTATGGTCAGTCAGGGATTGTTCCATAAATAGAAGATTGGTTTCACATTTGAAATTCAGTCATTGTAAATCGCCTCATGAACACATAAAGGAGACATATATTTCTTTCAATATATGTAGAAAAAGAAGGTGCTAAGAATTTACTATCCAATCATAATGAAACCTTTCAGAAAAAAATAAGGATAAGAACAGAAATTACTCAGTTTGATAAAGGATATGTCCAAGAAATGTAGAGCTAACATCACAGTTCACTATAAAATATTCAATAATTTCTCCTTAAGGTGTGGAGAAGATGAGAGTCTTTATTAGCATTGTTTTTTCACATTGTAT
>NW_005297232.1:0-639 GCF_000412655.1 Myotis brandtii
TTCTTGAAGGTCTCCAAAACATTTGGCAGAGTAATTACCTGAGATGGGAGAGTTGAGAATTTTCTTGAAAGAAACTATCATATTCATTTGGATAGGAAACAAAGAAAATAACCACACATTTAAATTTGGTTCATGGCTATAAAGGTGTCTATCTCAGTGCACAAACGTCATGATTGAATTATTGTGAATTGTCTTTGGACAGAATAAAGATGCTTGAATACCAGATGGTTATTTTCTCAGTCACCAAAACTCTCCATTCTCTCCACAGTGGCAGCTGGCATATTCTCAGAGTTTTCACTAAATGGCAGAACTAGAACAGATCCAAGGGAATGCAGAGTAATGGGGAAATTTTCATCCAGGGAGAGAAGTTATTTTCCCAAAGAATTTTCAACCCCTCCACACACCTCCTGCCTCCCTTTCTACCACCACCCAGTTTGGTCTCTAAAGCTTTCAGATTTAGAGTGTTCTCAGAGGAAGTTATACTCTGAGGAGTAACAAATATGCCAAAATATTAGGACAGAAGAAACTATAAAATTCTCCTGGTTAAGCCCTGGCCAGGTAACTTGTTAGAGTATCATCACAATACACCAAGGTTTCAGGTTCAATCTCTGGTCAAGGCGCATACAAGAACCAACCTAT
>NW_005297233.1:0-639 GCF_000412655.1 Myotis brandtii
AAGTTCCAAAAGGAGCGTTTTGTGAAAGGATGTGTCTCTTTGTGCCCAGCTGTCGCATGACCTGGCCCGGGTGAAGGCGCACTATGAGAGAAAGATGAGAGAGTTGGTGGCCAGCACAGTGGGCTCGGGTGAGATTCAGCAGCTAAAGCAGAAGCAGGAGCTGAAGGTAGCGTGGGCCCCTCCCCACCCGCTGTGTCCATAACGCGTGCCTGGAGCCCGGGGCCCTGGGGACCGCTCGCCGCTGCCCAGGGAACAAGGCTCCCGGAGCTGCTCTGGGCCTTCGGGGCCGCCCAGACGCTCTCAGCAGCTTCGTGTCCAGCTGAGGGGCCATTTGCCCTCCTCCCTCACCCCCTCGCTCTCTCACCTTGGGCGGGCTGGCGGGCGGAGGGGTTTCTAGAGGACCCAGGTGGGCCATCCCAGCCCATAGAAGGCAGGGCTCAGCCGCCTGCGCCTGGACGTGGGAGAGGAGAGGCGGCCCCGGGGGCAGAGCGCCCCCTGTAGTTGGGGAAAGACAATGGCTTTTCCATAATGTGTCCACGAAGACACATGAGTAGGTTTACGGTTACTTTCCAGTGACGATTAATGAAAAAATGCTCAGTTCCCCCAGCTTCACCGAGTCCTGCAGTGAGCACAGGGACA
>NW_005297234.1:0-639 GCF_000412655.1 Myotis brandtii
GTTACTAGATAGTCCTTTTATAAAGGACATCAATGAAAAACACATAAAATAAAAAATACAGTGTCTTATACTTTCTACTACCACTTGTTACACTGCTGCTTAAACATTGGGTTTGCCCAATATATAACAAAAGAACTAAACTTCTTTAAATGCCATTAGAATGACTAATTTCAGTCACGTTTTGATTGGCTCCCTCAGAAAGGCTGCTAAAACAAACACCGTGGTGCAGTGAAAGGACACGAGACTGGAAACTGAGTAAACTGATCAAGCCCAGATATGCTCCTGAACAAGTGGCTCAGTATCAGGTACCAAGTGGAAAAGATTCTACAAGATAATTCTTAATGAAAAGAGTAACTTAAGCATCTGGGCTACAAGTCTCCAAAAATATAAAATGACATCACCAGAACTCTACAGAGATATATAATAATTGTAAATTCAGTACTGGGTCTTCAGCCACTTGAAATGCAGCTGAAAAGAAACATGAAAAAGGGATCTGAAGTTTCTTCTCCAACTACTGGAATTTTTATGTCAATTACACAGGATTACTAGGAGATTTTTTTCTATTAAAGGAGACAAGTTTAAAAATTTAGAGGAATAAGGAGAGTAATTATTATTATTATTATTATTATTATTATTATT
>NW_005297235.1:0-639 GCF_000412655.1 Myotis brandtii
AAAAACCAAATTTGGGTGTCATACAAAATATTTATTTTTACCTTCTATGGAACAGAGTTCTAAAAAATATGATTGCTCAGAAGTTAAAGTATGGAATAGGTCTTCACGAGGTGGACATTTTATGTAATCTACTCAAAGGCATGCCAAGTCTTGTACCAGAAGCAAGATAGAAGACAGACCTAGGAAAAGCTCTCCACTTTGTTTTATGAGAAAAGCCAGGGATTTTGGTTTTTACAAATCACACTGAGCCCAGATTTACTAGGTATTACAAAGCCTTTATGGAACAGTCTATGGGGACCAATGCAGTATGATAGTGTCTTTGTAGCCATCAGTACCAGGAGAGAAGCTTTTAAACGCATAAGTGATGTTAATTTTCCTTCTGGAAACCGACTGAACAAGAAAATTGCTGCCAGTGGAAAGTAGGTATTTAGCTGAGTAATATGGTTGTGATAGAAAAAGAGTGAAATCTGATTATTATTGGGTTAGACCAGGAAGACTGAGAGCCATCACTCCTGTGCTGTGAAAGGGGCAACTATGGTGACTATAAATGGCTCTGTGTGTGGGTGATTCACTTCACAGCTTTGCTATCAGTTTCCTATTTATCAAGTGAGAAGTTTGGAGAAGATGATGGCAAAGGGC
>NW_005297236.1:0-640 GCF_000412655.1 Myotis brandtii
CTGCCCATCACAGATGAGAGCAAGGCTGCCATTATTGATGTGCATGTTGCTGGCAGGAGATGGGCAGAAACAAGTTCATTTTTGGTGCTGCAAAGCCTCCTGGGAAGAAAGTAGATTCTGAAGGCCCCGAGTATGATTTTTCTGGGCTACTTTGATGCCTGACTCCGCAAGGGTGGGCACCCAGAGGGCAGGGCACCCCACAGGCCCTGAAAAGTAACACAGGCTGACCAGGCAGGCAGAATTGTACGCTCTGCTCACTCTCTCTGCCAGGGGCAACCTGTGCAAACTTGGAAAACTTCCTTCTCTCCCCAGTGCCTCAGTTTTCTCATCTGTATGATGAAAATAACAGTATCTATCCTGCCAGACTTTTATGAGGATTAAATGACTGACTGCATGCATGATACACATTATCTCATTTAATCTTTACCACAACCTTTGAAATAGGGATATAGCTGTTCTTAAATTTACAGTTGAGTGAGAGTTGGGGGCCAGGGGTCAAGCAACTTGCCCAAGGTTACATAGGTTTTTTAGTGGCAGAACCAAGACTTAAACCCAGTTCTGTCTGATCTAGAACCTTTGCTTTCACCATATTTATAATGCCTCTTTTCTAGGAATGAGTGGATGAATGAATGAATGAATG
>NW_005297237.1:0-640 GCF_000412655.1 Myotis brandtii
ACGCTCTATCCACTGAGCCACACCGGCCAGGGCCTGAGTCTCAGATTCCTTCTCCCTAAAACAAGGGTAGACCTGATTCCAAAGGTCGTCCTCAGGATTCTCTGAGTTCAGTACAGTCCCCGACAAACATTCCTGCTCAATCCACGCCGGCTGCCCTGATTGCAGACCAGGTGTTTTGCTTTTAGCCCCACCCTGTGGTGCGTGGGTTGCCCGGCCTGTGCTGCTTTGCTCTGCTTGGTTCTGTGCCTCCGATGTCCCGCCCAGCTCTTCTCCAGCTGGGCGCCCGCCCCTCGCTCACAGCCCCCCGCTGCTTCCCTCCCGTGGGGGCAGGGCTCCGGGGAAGGACTTCAGGCCCCGACAACACGGAGCGCCCTTCAGAGGTCACAGGTAAGGGGCCGGTTGGCAGTGGGTCTGACTCGTTGGTTTTATCATCTGAGTAAACTCTATAGATCGCCCCTGAGCGGCGTGTCTTTAGAAATCAATATTCATTATCGGGGTGGCTTAAGTGCCGGAGTCGCTCGGCTATTCCATTCAATGCTCATTGATTCATTGACGGTAGGACCTCAGAATCTCCATGGAAAAACAATTAGCTCAGCTCCAGCAACGTGGCCATTACACTTCTTTCTGTCTCCAGCTAAGT
>NW_005297238.1:0-640 GCF_000412655.1 Myotis brandtii
TGGCTCGCGAGCCGCAGTTTGCTGACCACTGGCTTAGACCATGAATCAAGCAAATGGGAGGGCTGGGACTCAAACCCAGGCAGCCTGGTCCCAGAAGGTGTATCCTTAACAACTCAGCTCTACCGAGTCTTTACTATGACCTGTAAACGAGTTAACATGTAAAAAGCCTTTGAAAAGGTTCCTTTAGTGCAAACACTAGGTCTTATGATAGGTTTTGCTGGAAGTGCAAATCACACACTTGTGCAGGGAAGGCAGGGCTCGGGTGTGTTGGCGTTAGATCCGTGGAACCCACGTGGACCTGGATTTGAGTCGTGGCTCTGCCACTTGCATGCACTGTGATGTATCCCAGCTAAGGCTCGGCCTCCTCCTCTGTGAAATGGGGCTGGCGGTATGTACCTCCGACACTGCTTACAGATATGCAAATCCCGTCTTAGAGAAGTCATGTGACTTACCAAGGGCACTCAGCTAGTCAGCGTCCTGACCTGCAAGGATGTGGTGGTGAGGCGGGATAGTAAGAAGGTAGGAAAATTCCCGGGCAAGTGGAATGGGGAAACTGAGACGAGATAATTTAAGCAAGGCCAAGCAGTTTAAACAACTTACAAACAGCTAGTGAATTGCAAGACCTTATCTTCCCTAACCA
>NW_005297239.1:0-640 GCF_000412655.1 Myotis brandtii
GGCATGAAAGGCTGAAAATGAAGTTTTGCAGACTCAACGGTAAGTGGCACAGAGATTTAGACTAAGACATTGCCCTGTGACAAATGGAACTCCGGTGTGATGGCAGCAGACACTGCCCGTTGAGTCGGTCACTTAGCCCCTCAGTGATCACTTTGCCCTTTTGTACTGATGGGAGATCCTGTGAGGCCTGCACTGCAGGTATATTTTAGGCTTAACATTGAAGAGACCCTTTGTTTTCTAAGTCTCTCACTGAACTTGAAGACATAAGAGGTCGTCTCACCTAAATTCCTTAGACTTAGCATGTACAGATTCTGATTTCAAGACCCTGAAAAAAACCTTTTTTTTGTTCTTGCAGCTAACACATTTATTCACTATCTCTGAAGCATGGTTTTGCTTCCTGTTGAAGTGTGCTTGGTCTGCGAAGTATAGTGGATTCACATTGCTCAGCAATATTCACAAGAATGAAAAAAAATATCAGTAGTTCATGACACAAAAATTTTTGGATTCAAGCCCAAAGGCCAAGATCCTGGCAGTTTATGTTGTTAGATGTGATGCCTCTGTAACTCAGCTGTGGTGTGGGTGTCTGGTACCCCTCATGACTCCCATCAGGATGCAGGCCGATTTATTTTTTTTATTTTTT
>NW_005297240.1:0-640 GCF_000412655.1 Myotis brandtii
CTTCCTCTCTGAAATCAGTACAAATATATTTTAAAAATCAACAACACAAAACTCTTGCAAACCCCTCAACCAACCATCCTGGGCATCTATCTGCCCTGGGACAAGTAAGAGGAGGCAGTCAGTGAAGTTGCTGAATGAGTGAAGGGAGAAAGAGGGCCACAGAGATAGGCAGAGTGAGCCACGACAGAGGGCAGGACAAAAGGAAAAAGAAGAAACACTGGTAAGCAGAGAGTGATGTCTAGAAGCGGAAAGGAGATTGGAGGAGGGGTACAGGCTTCCAAGGCCCCCACTCACAGCATGCACTTCCACCTCACGAAGGGCTGGCCAACCTGGAGGGGAGCGCAGCCCCACCACCTTCTGCTCTGAGTACCTGATGGCCCCGCAGGAAGGAGCAAGCGTCCTGGGCCCGGAGCAGGGAGCGCTGGAGGCAGAGTCAGTAATGAGCCCCTCTGGGTCCCTCACACAGTAGCCGTGCCTGTGTGGGAACACCACCTCCTCCATCCAAGGGCTGCTTGTTTATTCCAAGGGAAGCCCACAACACAGCAGCTGCAGGCCTCACATGGCTGATGGCCTGGCCTGGGGCGTCAGGCCGGGTTCCGACAATGGGCTGACCTGATCTCCAACCCACCCATGCTTGTGC
>NW_005297241.1:0-640 GCF_000412655.1 Myotis brandtii
CATCTGCCCCTCCTCAAGAGCAAAAGCAAATGTTGGGAGAAGAGCTGTTTCCTCTCCCTCAAGCTGTGCACTCTACTCTTGATGATAAAATCACTGGCAGGCCATTGGCGATCAATAAGTCAGAACTTCTTCATATGCTTAAGTCTCCAGAGTCTTGCCCTTCTACAGTTGACCTCACTCTTTACTGCCTTCTTTTTAGTTTATTGGTATGTGTTAGTTAAGAGATGAGCGCTATGCCAGATACTACAACAAAGGAGACAAGACATGGTCCTAATCTGCTTTTATGAATTTTCTAGTTTGTAGATGGAGGAAGAGAGAGAAGAAAAGGAAACTGAGATTTATCCCTAGCAAGAAGCATTATTATAGAGTAGTTAAGAATATGGGCTCCAGGTACTATACAGTCAACCAAAATAATGACTACTTTTTATCTGAGTGAATAGTAAAGACATTAAAGGTGTTGAAGTAAAGAATTAGCATAATTTTACTTACATTTTGAAAGGATTCCTTTTGTAGCAATATTGAGAATAGATTGTATGGGATTAAAGGCAACAATGAAAGCAGAAACAAAACCTTTTATATCAGCAGAAGAAACTTAATATGTTTAATAGAAAACAAAAGAGAAAAGGAAATAAAAAGATAT
>NW_005297242.1:0-640 GCF_000412655.1 Myotis brandtii
TTTTTTTGTCATATAACATCTTGTAACCACTTAGGTGCATGCTCTGTGTGCTTAATTGAGTAACTAAAGCCTTAACATGTGGTCTTTCTCTGGTCATTGTTTATTTTTCCTCTTTTTCATTTTCGATTTGATGGAGCATAGAAGTAGCTAAATGTCACTGAGGATTCTTCTTGCTGAGTGGGACCAGGATGGTCCTGGTGACAGCCCTCATCCCGTGGGGCTGCTGAGACATGACTTACGGCACTGAACCCCTCTCAGTGTCTGCCCAAGCAGGATTTGTCTCCCTCTGTTGTTTGTTTTTTTCTGATATTTTTGAAGAGAAAAACTTGTGTCCAAAGAAAGTTTTAGAAATGCTTCCAGAGGTAATGATGGGAATTTGTTTTGTGTTTTTTTTGTCTGTATTCCTCTTCATCTGACTAAGCTTCTGTGTTATTAATCTGGATTGTTGTGGATTATTTCTACTGTTTTATAAGCGATGGGTCCCATCTTCTCTAAAACCTACCAAAAATTATTGGGAGCCACTACAGTGTCATTAACTTTTTAAAATAATACTGTTTTTATTTTTCAATTACAGTTGAGGTACAATATAGTTTCAGGTGCATAACCCAGTGAGTGGACATTATATAACTTACAAAGTGAT
>NW_005297243.1:0-640 GCF_000412655.1 Myotis brandtii
AAAAAATCAAGGAAGTAGGACCCCAAACAACACTCTTCTCTTTCTCCACAGTTCATGGTTTCCTTTCTTGTGCCCCCAATGTTTCCATGTTCATGGGAAAGTGAGATTCTGATACAACCTTATCTAGCTTTCCTCCATTTTCTAAAAATGTTTTTAGTATATTAATTATAATAGCAAATTTAAATTAGATTCCATGAGCTAGCTCTTAATTTGGCCAGACCTACATGACTTAAATGTTTTCTTAGGAAAATTATAGCAAGGTTATTTGTGTACACAATTAGCTGAAGCTGAGTGACTAGAGCAGAATACTTCGAATCTATGAGAAATATTGAATAGTAAGTAGCTTGTATTTGCTTAGAGGTTGGCTAAATTTTTGACCCTAAATATGTAAATATAGAGGTTAAAAAGTAGTAGTAGCAAGTGAGAATTTATTGCAGAAGCTGCAAACAGCCAGAAGGCTAGATTGGGCTTGTAGACACCTTTGTTTTGCCTATATAGTATGTCCTGCTCCCCACTCCCTTGAGCCAATATTTACAAACTGGAGAATTTTGCTGAAAAATCAAATTTTCAGTTTCACCAGCTGGAGCTGAGTAGAAACTGCCACCTTTTATTTCCTAATCCTGGCAAACTTTTTTTTTTT
>NW_005297244.1:0-640 GCF_000412655.1 Myotis brandtii
ATCAATAAAAATGTAGTTTTAAAAAATGAGTAAAAGCTACCTCACGGGATATTATGAGATCCTAGGAAAATGTAGTGCATCGTAGAAGTTAGTTACCTTTAAATGATCTTTCCCTTCCAAACAGTTTATTTCTACTTAACACATATTAAGGGAATATCTCAGAAGCTTCTGGAATCATTCTCATATATTTTGTTTTTCATCAGATTTTTTTAAACCTACATTTCAGGCTTTTTCACAGTTAAAAGCCATTTGTTTGAACTTCACTGAGATTGGAAACCAGCAGGTTACATTTTTGGGAATATTACTCAATAAATAGGAAATGCCATACATTGTTGGAAACCTTCTGATGCTGTCTGTAAAACTGAGTTACATATTTTGTGCTCAACGTCCCTGTAGGAAAGGAAGCTGAGTATACTCTGGTAAAAGCACTTACATGGCCACCACTCCAGGGGCAAAGTACACTTGTGTAGCTTAAGCTGTGAGGCACATGTGTTGTTTAAAAAAATAAATGTGTGTGAGATTTTTATTTCATTTGCTATGATGGAAAAATGCAGAGTGAGTGCTTTAACAGAAGTTTGGGTCATGGCAGCATTTTATCACCTCAACCCCTAATGCAGCAGTTCTCAACCTGTGGTCACGA
>NW_005297245.1:0-640 GCF_000412655.1 Myotis brandtii
GTAAGTGTAGAACATTCAGAACAGTGCCAGGTACATGGTAAATAAGCTTTGGCTGAATTATCTACTTTCCTCATTCATTTCTTTGCTTCCTGCCCTTTGAAGACCCCTAAATAGCTGCAGTGACTGAAAATTTCCACTAGATGTCACTATTTCATCTGAGAAAAACCCCACTGTTCATATTTTACCAGCTGTTTTATGACAGGATGAAAGAATATGTTAAAAGGAAAGAAAATGGGACATCTTACCAATTTGATTATTTGAAACCTTTGGAAATGGTATTTTCAAGGTATTATGAAAAATTCAGACATCCTCCTAAGAAGTATGCTAATACATTATGCTGCAAAAATATTATCTCCTAAAGCAAAGAGTTTTCAATGGGAAATGTAATAACATAAACTATGTTTATATACTTTTATAGCACAGATTTGAAGGCAGATTATAAATCAGGTGACTTCGTTTTTATTTTTGCTTGTTTCATGGTTGGGAGGCTGGGCAGTTTCATACAATCACATGAAGATACATTCCAGTTGTTGGTTCTGTTACTTAAAGAGAAAACCTATCTGATCAGGATACAGGTGAGAATGTAGAGAAACTTTTTTTTTAAAAAAAATACATTTTATTGAATTTTTACAGAGAGGAA
>NW_005297246.1:0-640 GCF_000412655.1 Myotis brandtii
GGCTTCCTGTGATGACCTGGGGTCTTACTGTTTCTTTACCCGCCTTCTCCATGTCCAGTCCTAAATCAACGGGTTCTCAATCTCGAGTCTTAGCTCCAGCCGCGCCCCAAATCGTAGCATCGAGGTTGCTTAAAATCCACACGGACAGGGAACATTTCTCCGTGTTGGCAAGAAAAAAGGAGGCAATACCGTGTGCCAAAGGCAGAGTCTGTCCTGGGGTTTGTCCCCCTGAGCCCCAGAGCCTTTGCCTGCTTGTGCCCTTCAGCGGCTGTCAGCCCCAACAGGTCCAAACAGAGCCCTGGACCCCAAACCCCCTGCTTCTGAATTCCTCCCTGCCCCAGGGTTCCCAGCCCAGGAATAACACCCCCTTGCCTTCTCCAGGTGCCACACGGGAACGCCCAGAAAGGCATCCCTAGTCCTCCCTTTCTCTCCATCAGCCACCAACCTCCAAGACACATTCTGTCTTCTTTCTCTCTTTTCTGCAGAAGCCTCTGACCCCCAGCATGGCAGCCCCTCCCTGGTCTGCTGCCTTCCCCGCCTGTTCCTGCACTGTGTGCTCCTCCCATCACCACAGCCAAAGTCGCCATCCTCAGCCATGAGCTGGACCATGCAGGCTCCCTGTTTAACTCTCCAGTGGCTT
>NW_005297247.1:0-640 GCF_000412655.1 Myotis brandtii
TCTTGGCATCCTAGCCTTTCATTATGTGCATAGTCCGGATAGGACCACCGAATGGAATGAGAGCCGCTTTCTTTGGTGGCACCACAGCTCAGGGGCAGGGCTTCCAGATCACGGTGGGGAGGGGGTCACCTATGTCGCCTGGGAGTGGAAAGGAGCTGACGGCTGGTAAAGAGGGACTTTGCTGAATACATCCTGTAAGTCTGCCAAAGTTCAGCGAGCCTTGCCTTCACCCCCAGCAATGCGGGCACGGACATCTTCCAGTCATTATGTGCGTTGACAAGTCCTCACTCCTAATGCAATGTACACAGTTGATAAGATCGAGTTAATACTGAGGTACAATCTGCTTGGGTGACTCTGCACCTGCTTAGGGACCGAAAGGCCATACGGCGTGGAATGAGACAAGACGCCTGGCAGGCCCGCGTGGCCCTCTCTTCCCTTTCATCGCCGCCCAAGACAAATCTGATTTATTGAGGTTTAAATCTGCACTCCCAGCACTATTTACTGGGGGGAAATATAATTTGCATGTCACCAGCTGTGAAGAAAGATTATCAAACAATAAAGGATTAAGAGCTAAACAGGCCAGCCTGGTAGCAATACGTCGAGTCCAAAATTTAAGTGCTGAGCATCTAAAAGTTTTGGG
>NW_005297248.1:0-640 GCF_000412655.1 Myotis brandtii
ATGTAGCACCAAGAACGCTGTCCTCTAAATGATCTTCAGTGAGTAAAGGGTCGGTCAGGAGCATCCTGCCTCGGGCCTGTGTGGCACTTGGAAAACCCGAGCCAAGGCTCCATAGGGATGCTGGCCTGGCCAGCACGCCTCCTCCTAGTGGGGGATGCCCAGCCTGGCCAGCTGGTCCGGCTCGCACCCCCCACCCGAGAGGCAAAAAAAGGATTCATTCCCAGATCTCTCTAGAAAATTGTCAAAAGCAGGTTTCTTCTCACGGCCACGCTTCCTCACTGTGGTGGTTCGTTTCCTCTTGGGAAAAGTAAGATGTTTTGTCAGCTGTCAACACTGTGCCCCTCACATCCTTGAGCCCCGTACTTGCAACATCTTGGCTTTCTCGCTCCTTGGAGACCACACAGAGGAGCTCGGCCTGGTCTTCGCTCTCATCGTTGTAGGAGGAGCCAGTGCTGACCAGCAGCTCAAACTTCCAGCATCGGACATGGTGGACACCATCTGCGGGGGGCTCCTCCTCCTGACCCTGAGTCCACGGGAAACTTCCCCGGCACCTGTGAGGTTTTGCTGTCTCGTTCTCTAATTTCGTCCTTTATGAGTTTTATTAGTGAGGCCAGATTGTAAAATCCCGCTTCCTCCAACA
>NW_005297249.1:0-640 GCF_000412655.1 Myotis brandtii
ATTTAAAGGAAGTCAACATCAAAATACAGTTGAGACAGTCAAGAAAAGTTACGAAAGTCTTTGAAATGGGCAATAAGATGACAGAGTGTGCTGTCCAGGGCACCCATTGGGGCTGCCTCTGTCTTTCATTGTCTTTGAGCTACTTTATAACTCCATAAATTAGAGAAAACCGACTGTTCTGCAATTGGCTCTTGTCCATTGAAACTCAAATGAATTGTATCCAGGGGAGACACAGTTGACTATTGCACTGGGAATACTAACCAGTTTTGCTTTATTTGGTTTATTCGGATCTTCTATTTCCTCTTAAGTCAATTTTGTTAAATTATAATTGCCAGAAAATTATCTAATCTAAGATTCAAATTTATTGGACTGTGTTTCCTTGTGATGTTAAAATATTTACTATATCCTATAATTATATACCCCTTTTCACTCTTATTGTTGCTATTTTATGTCCTCTCTATTTTTTTCTGGGATAATTTCACTAAGGATTTATCCATCTTATTTATATTTTTAAACAACTAATTTTCAGTTTTCTTGATCATTTCTGTTATTTATTTTTATGTGGTATTTTACACTAACCTGAAGTTGTCTTTGACAACTTGTCCGTGACAACTATATACAGTATATAAAAGCCAAGTGA
>NW_005297250.1:0-640 GCF_000412655.1 Myotis brandtii
GGGTGAGCAAGAGAGACCCAAAGCTCCAGTCTCCGGACTCAGTTACTCCATTTGCCACCCTCGGCAAGGCAGGGCAAGAAGAAGAGATAACATCATGAAAGAGCAGAGGGATTAGGATCAATATTCCAGTTGTTATTTTATCTAAGATCTCCTGTCCTGCCCTTGGGCTTCAATTCTAGACCACCAGATGGGCAATGGCTGCCTGGGCCCTCGGGGAAAGTCAGGACATATCCCCAGGGGGCCAGGCCCAGGCTCCAAGGCTCTTGCTGCCATCTGGAGGGGTGAACCAGATGAGTGTACTCGAGGATGAAGGAGAAATTGTAAATATGCCCAACCTTTAGGGCAACCGTGGTCCAAGCTGGAAAGGGAATCAGTGGGGACCCAGTGCAGTATATGCCAAGTGGCAACCAGGACCTGGAGAAGAGAAACAGGCTGAACTACCAAAAAATAGAATAAAATTCTCCTGCTTTGATTGATCATCACCCTGCACAGCAAGCATAAAGCTCCAAGTACTCTGAGCTGGTCATGACTTCCTTACTCCACTTTGGCCAACTCATTCCTCAGACCCTAGGCTCCCAAAACAGGCCCTAAGTCCTTCGCAACCTCCACTGAGGCCATCTCAGGAACAAAGTTACAGCAG
>NW_005297251.1:0-640 GCF_000412655.1 Myotis brandtii
TTTTTTTCCCTATTCAACAATATACACTTTTGTACTGTTTGATAAAAATATTTACAATAAATCCTATTCCTTTGAAATTAAAATATATGACAGATGTTGGCCCTTGGTGAAGGGGTGAGGATTGAAGCTATGGCGAGGGATTGCTCATCTCTCACAAAGATGGCAAAGTCACTTTAGCAGTTGGAAATCTAGACAACATTTCTAAAATTGAGACAAAAATACTTATTTCAGGTAAAGAAGCATTTATCAGTCAATCATGAATTCACCCGCTGAGCACTGAGCTTGCTCTGCTTAGAAATGTAGTTCCACATCTCTAGATAGTCACTGTCTTCTTGTCTTGAAATGCTTCTATGAAAGCACCCAGTGTTCTTTCTTCACATGTCTGTTCTAAGCACTTCTCTGCCGTGAGAAAGCAGTTTACATGGCTCAGAGTCAGAGCTGCGGCAGAGTGGCCATTACGCAGCTTTCCAGCTGTGAGAACTTAGGCAGGTAATGTAATTCCCTAAGCCTGTTTCATGATTGAGGAAATGGGGTAATACTAATAATTCCTTCATAGGATTGTTGTGAAGATTAAATGAGATGATATAAGGAAAGCATTAGCACACAGTAGGGATGCTTTATTGTGAAATCAAAGGCAAAA
>NW_005297252.1:0-640 GCF_000412655.1 Myotis brandtii
CCAACAAAACAAAACCAACAATAGACATAAGATTTTTGCAATGCCATCTGGTGGATGTTACTAAGTCATATCCACGTTCACATTTCCTTCCTTCCTCCCTCAGTCTCTTTGTCTTCAATGCTTGGCTTTCTGCAAGGAGAAGATATTTGCTGTAAATGCTGACTCTGAAGCTTAGGGGTTGGATAACAAACTCTTGTAAATGTCAGTGTCATTCTGCTATTGGAAAGAAAGCAAATGCAAGTTGAACTGAGCAGTGGATGGCAGCCTTCCCTTCCCTGGGTTAACTCCAGCTGGAACTCCTCTGGTGGGAATTCACTAATGATTTCTTTACCATGTGATTAATAACAGGAGGATGCTGTGGAAATACGTCCGGTGCCAGAATGCCCTAAGGAACATCTGGGCAACAGAATATGGGTCAAGTTGCTGACCCTAAAGTAAGTATGAGCAATGGGTAACTACACTGAGGTTTATATTGCCTCTTAGATGCAAACTTTATCTTTAACCTCAGAGCTTGAATTAGGGAGCATCTCCCAACATATATAACAGTGGGCAGCTCTGAGGTCATGGAAAGAGCAGAGTCTGGAGTCAGCTGGATTTTAATTCTATTCCTACCAAGCCTTTTCCAGTCTTTCTTCTACAA
>NW_005297253.1:0-640 GCF_000412655.1 Myotis brandtii
TAGTTATTTCAGAATGCCTTTCATGGAAAGGTCTAATGAGACCTCATGAAATGGTTCAGCCTTTTCCCATCAGGATTATAGAAAAGAATTAAGCCCTAGAAAAAAAAATGACTTGAGACACTATGTTCTCAATTCTTCCAAGGACTGAATATAGCTGCAGTAGTTCAGATACTTGGGAGAGAAGTTAGTTTATTATATAAAATGATTGTCTTAGGGCATTAGGATTTAATTCTCTCCCAGACCCCAGGGGAATGGGGCTGCTTGTATCAACCATCATTTTTTCTCTTCATTTAGGATCTGGGGATATAAACATCTTCCCTGACATAAATAACTGCTAGGGTAATTTCAACTAAATTGAGCTTCTATGTGCGAAGGAAAAAAAGTGGAGAATGGCTGTTGGGTAGAAAATTAACTTTCTACCACATTTGTTTTTAAGAGTTATATAGTGCATTATGCTGTGATATGCCACCCAGATCCCCCTTCAGGATGGAAGAAATTATTCTGCCAGTTGTTAGAAGTGCTTCCTGCAGATATCCCTCAACTGTCAGAGCTCTCTGGGAACTGTCTCAGCTAATAAGATTTGTCTCAATCAACATCACACCCCTTTCCCAGGGAATCTTGCATCTAATGACTGGTTAAT
>NW_005297254.1:0-640 GCF_000412655.1 Myotis brandtii
AACATGTTAAGTTTAATTCTGATTAGATTGAATCATAAAATTAAGGCATTATAAAGAATCACTGCTATAAATGAATAACAGTATACATAAGGCAAGCCTTCTGATTTTGATTCATAATGGTCTTACTCCAAGTATGGATAATTTACTGTACCATGGTTACCAATGAAATTATTCATGCAACACACACATATAAGAATGACTCTTCTTATAGTCGATGACTCAAAGACTTAGCTATCTCAAGCCCTGATAGATACAATCCCTTCAATCATTTTATTACCTTCTTCATCTCCAAAAAGTTTTGAGTTCTCATGAGGCACATGTTCATTGTTTACATGTGTGCATCTTTATTACATTAAACATGTATCGACCACAAATTCCTCCCTACAAAAGCAACTGTCCTGAGGATGTAAAGCAGCTTTGACTGACAATGTTTTTATTCCCAAATACTTCAGTCCGACACAAATGGCACCAACACAACAACTATATGTAACACAACTAAGAAAATAATAATACTGAACCAATACACTACAAAACATTAGCATTACATGCTTATTTAACATATAATAACATAAATTATGATTTTGGCTGTATTGGTCTTTCCCCTTTATTTCCTATGTGGCCCCGAGAGACTTAAAGGTGC
>NW_005297255.1:0-640 GCF_000412655.1 Myotis brandtii
CTCAGATGAATGAGATAGTTTCTAGGGACTTTCCCCCTTTTTGTAACTCTCCCTCCAACAATGCAGACTTTGGAGGGAGTGGGAGTCATTAAGTCCATTTCAGCATGTGCCCAGGCCTACATTTGCCAGGCCAAGTCCTGTTGAAACTAAACCAGGAGACCGAGGAAAAGAGTTATCAAAGCAGGCCCAAGACTGCTATCCTTAGAAAGATCTGCTTGCACGGCTTGTCCTTGGGTGGCATTCAGGAACTTTGATTTCAGGAGATTTCTATTGTCCCCAGAACTGATAATTGTGGCGCAACTGTTTGTACAAGCAACGTGGTTTGTGCTGAACACCTGATTTCCTGCTGGGAGTCTGGAATTACATGCGCGGCAGGGGATGCCTACGTGGCCAGCCCCCGGTAGAAGCCCTGGGTATTGAGTCTCTAATGAGCTTTCCTGGGACAATATCCTACACATGTGGTTATGGTTTGTTGCAAGAGGAATTAAGCTCATCTTGTGCGACTCAGCTGGGAGAGGACTCTTGGAAGCTTGTGCCTGGTTCCCTCCAGACTTTGTCCCCTGCACCTTTTCCCTTTGCTGATTTTGCTTTCTATCCTTTCGCTGTGATCACATGCTGAGCTCTGCGAGTCCTCCTAGGA
>NW_005297256.1:0-640 GCF_000412655.1 Myotis brandtii
AAAAAGGAGGACATATGTAATACTTTCAACAATACATAATTATTATTTTTTTAAATAAAAAGAGGTATGTGGTTCAACTCCAGCTCTGGTGGACAGAGGCTGGTCTTAGATGCCACAATAAAAGTCATGACTCCTTACCCAATCGCCAGACATTAAACAATTTACTAACCTAGAGTTTCTTGAATGAGGAAGTTGGGTGCCCACAAAGAAGGACCCTGAAATAATATATACTATGACTCTTCTTCTTAGTCTTCTCTAAAGGATGTTATATCCATTGAGCAGGGTAAAAGTGCCCTGAGAAAAGATGTGGGGGTTTATGAGCAAAGCGAGTACTTGTTAGCTTGACACTGGACCTAAGGCAAAATGGACAATAGGCCATGCATGCCCAGGAGACTCCAACATTAAGTGAAGCTTATATACATAGAACCAGGGTCTGAGCACATCATTCCCACTCCAAGCATTACATTACTCCCGCCTCACTACCACCCCTCCCTCAGTTCCTCTGTGGGAGGTTCTCTGTGATCACTTGGCCAACGATGAAAAAAACTGGATCCTGGTTTGGTACGGTGCTGCAGAATATGCTGAATCAAGCTAGAGCATTACAGCCCTAACCAAGGATGGCTCAATTCAATGGAAAAAG
>NW_005297257.1:0-640 GCF_000412655.1 Myotis brandtii
AATATGCCAGTTAATTCTTGAATCTTGTAGTTTTTTGTGAACCCTCCTAACTATCTTTGAAACTTTATATTTAGAAGCTTTTATCTGTTATTTGTAAGCTAACTCTGAGAACTGCTGTGAAGATTAAATAAGGTAATGATTGCAAATTTCTCAGCACAGACAAAGCCTGGCACATAGGAAATGCTCAGTGAGTGTTTAAAACATGAGTGTTATAGATATTAGGGGTTTCCAGAAGGAAGCCAAATTCTGCTGTGCAATTTGGAAAGTACAAAATAGAAGTCAAATGTGAATTTGTTTCTAAGAAGGTGATGAGGAAATAAAACAAAGACTCTGCCTGCTTGCAAAACTGGGTCAAATTGGGATAGGTCTCAACATAGGTATGCTGTGAAATCATCTGTGTCTCACAGAGGGACATTGGGATCCATCTACAAGGTGACCTACCATTAGCACTGATCTAGGGTGGGGTCACTGGTGAGACCTTCCACCCGGGGCAGGGAGAGTCCAGGGATAGTCCCTGTATCCCAGAGCTCCCGGGTTGACAGCAGGATCCAGAAGAGCTGTGCAGAGCACCAGAGTTACACAGATGTTAAAGGAAGGGACAACTCATTTCAGTGTGTGCCCCATGTCAAGCTGGTAGCCA
>NW_005297258.1:0-640 GCF_000412655.1 Myotis brandtii
TTCTTCTCCTTTTCCCATCAGAGTTGAGCCTAGTGCCCAGTGGAACCTGGAACTGTGGGCTTGCCTCTGTTTTGGTTTCTGTGTGTCAGATTTCATAATATTGTTATCATGCAGGGGAAATAAAAACAAATGGCTGAGATGGCTGAGCATAGCTTAAGCAAGCCATCCATCACCGAGTGTCAGGTCACACTGTGAAGCAGACGGGGGTGCCCTGCACTTGTTTTCTGAAGCCTGTGATGGGCTAACGTCTCTATGTGTCGGTGACTCACTGTCTCTTCTTTGCTTCACTCCTTGCATTTTGCTGCTGGGGCGTTTGAGGGCAGGGGACAGCTGTATGTAGCTATGCTGGGCCATGGCCCACTTCCCTCTAAAAATGGTCCTCAAGATGTGGACTGGGAGGGGCCCTGCTGGGGCATGGTGAGAGTGATGTCTACAGTTATACACTGTGGGGTATGTTTCCTGGGGCAGGAGAGCAATGCACGTGACACCAAGGGAACAAGTGGAGAGCCCAGTGCTGCACAGACCTGGACGCAGGGGATTAGCTGTGCTTCACTCACTTACCCTCTGTGGCTGTTAAGCCAGAGGAATGGTTGGTTGGGCTGGGCCCCTGCAGTGGCAGGTCTGTTAAACATCAGCCAGG
>NW_005297259.1:0-640 GCF_000412655.1 Myotis brandtii
CAGCCCGGCTCAACCTTGTCAGGCTGGCCCTGACAGTCTATGAGCGCCTGATTTAGCCTATGTAAGGGTTCATTTTTATCTTGATACCTCCTGGTAATTTTCTATTAATGTTTATGACAATCAAACCTACAATATATCATCAAACTATTCATGACACATTAATCTTCTTTTTAGATTAGTGAAAAGTGCTGATTCATCAGAAAGAAAAATTAGATTTTTATAAGATCAAACTTTTTTTTAAAATCATTAGTTTTCAGGTCACTTGAATATTGTCCTCTTCATCAGTTTTCAATTGAAGGCCTAACTCAGAGACATGCAGTCAAATGAAACATTTTTATTAAATCATTTTAAATCCCTGACCAGATGTCAAAACTCTATGTCCTCAAGCTTTCTGAAAGGAAATAAAATAGTTATCTTTAATTGTATAAAATATATTCCAGTTTTAAATATGTAAGACATTAGCTATGTATAGATATCCTCCCCGTAGGTAGAATTTTGGGCAGTTATTTGGTTTGCCTAAAAGGTGAGATTGCCTCAAAGATGAAAGTATAAATGTATACTTATTTGTGTGCCATTGCTAACAGTTTAGCTAAAAGGCCAGAGGTTTTAAAAGAATAAGATTAAAAATTGGAAAATCTGC
>NW_005297260.1:0-640 GCF_000412655.1 Myotis brandtii
TTTTCTTTATTGATTAAGATATTATATATGTGTCCTTTATTCCCCATTGCCCACCCCCCACTCAGTCTCTCACCCCCCTCAAAATACTCATTGCATTTGCAACAGCAATGAGTATTTTTATGATATGTTTAATTAATTTCTACTTTTCGTAAAATATAACATACCAATCATTTATACTTTAAATTAGGAGAAATCCAGCAAATAAAGTACTAGGAATTGTCTTTGTGTATCTCATAGTATTGTCAGATTTGAAGAATGAGCATTAAAAAAAACACAATATTATTTACTCTGAAGGATTAGTTCTAGTTATGATTAGTTTTACTTTATTAGAATGACATCAAATGCTCAAACTTTAATATTAACCAAATATCTAATGAAAGCTCAAATTCCCCTTCCAGCAGTGATGGAAGAACTGGGGCCAGCCTTGCTCCAAATAAGTGAGGAAAGTATTTTTAGATGTTCAACAAGAGGAGTGTGATCCTTCAAAGAAGAGAAAATTCAAGTTGAAGTCCACCTGCTCTTCATATTTCTACTTGGGCACACTTCCCAGAACAGGACTCAGGGAAGAAGAAGTAAAGTAAAGCAAGTGTGCTTCCTGACATGAAGAGACAGAGCTCAGAACTTACCGTGGTTGAAATGG
>NW_005297261.1:0-640 GCF_000412655.1 Myotis brandtii
GGCAGCAAAACAACTCAACCAGTTCTCTGAGCCATGGTTGAAAAAGGTGCCTTTGCCATCACACGACCCCAGTACTGCATCCAGCTGCCATCATCTTCTGCACGTCTCTAGAATTCCTTAACAAGAATCTGAACATTTTTCTCGTTTTTCATGTCACCTTGTTTTTATAGAAGGCTTTCTAGTTTTCAAAAGATTTTCACATCTTTTTTGGTTCCTTATGACTCTGTGAATAGGGAAGACATGTTTGGCCTATTAATGAAGCAAAAAAAGTTAACAGAAGTTATGTTTTGGTTTCTTTGCAAAGTACCTCCCCTTTCCAGCCACAAACTTTCTTTTTTAAACAAAGTACTTTATTTTTTTAATTTTTATTGTTGAGAGTATTACAGATGCCTCCCCCGACCCCCTGTCTTTCCCCCTTGCCTCCCACCACTGGTTCCCACCCCACCCAGGCCTTTACCACACTACTGTCTGTGTCCATAGGTAATGCAGACATTCATAGAAGTTCTTTGGTTAATCTCTTTCATCCCCCTCTCCGCCCCTTCCCTCTGAGACTTGTCAGTCTGTTAGTCTGTTCCATGCAGCCACAGCTTTCTGAATTTGGAATATACCTCATTCCAAATGTTCATTTTAACAGGAGAGG
>NW_005297262.1:0-640 GCF_000412655.1 Myotis brandtii
TCAGACTCGGCCCATTGCTGGAGAGGTATGCTGCTCACGCTTCTCACATGACATCAGCTGGCCGGCCCGCCCGCCCGCCTGCCCGCCTTGAGTAAGCCCTCAAGAACGGTAACTGATAGAAGCAGGACATATTCTCACCGTCTACATGGGACTGAACTCTACGTAATGATGTGTATACTACCATTAGAGTAGAGGGGGGACTTGGTAGAGAGGAAAGTACACAAATAACTATCAGCACGAGTGTGACTAAAATAAGTCTAGGCATAGAGTCTCAATGCTGGATAGGACCTTTATATATAGAAAGTAAAGCCCAAGAAGTGAAGGCAATCCAATGAGCACATGGCCAAGCTGGACCACGCTGGCTCAAGTCCAGAGGTCCCATTTAGTTACTGCCAGGGATAAGCACAGGCAACTCAGAGATGCAGAAATAAGAACGGCCAACAAGCATGAGCAGTAATATTCAGACATGTGAAATAATAGAGGTATATCATTGTTCACTTAGCAGTTTAGTAAAAAACTACCGAGATTAATAATATCAATAAATTAGAGGATGGGAAGCAGGGCATTTCATACATACTGGTAGGAGTATAAATTGGTATAAGGAGGGTAAGTTGGCACCTATGAAAATATTTAAGTGTAC
>NW_005297263.1:0-640 GCF_000412655.1 Myotis brandtii
AAAAAATAAATCTTAAGTATAGAACAGTGTGTCCATTATGTTACATTTGTGACCCCACCCCCTCACCTTGTATATTCATAGACTATCTCTAGATGGTAACACCAGAAACTGGTAACAGTAGTTGTTCTGGACTTGATTTATTAAAGTTACAGTGATTCGTCAAAAGGGTAGGTTGACTTTTCATTATACACCTTTGCATGTATTAATTCTTAAATAATAAAATACGAGCAATCGGGTACAAATGAAGTACCACCCTACCTCAGTTTCACCCATTGTTAATTATTGTTAAATTATCTGGAATGTCAACCCAGATCTAAGTCTGACACTCACCGCAGACCTTTTGCAGGCTTCATTTACTTTACCACTTTGTTTTCCAGGCCTGTTATGTCGGCCTTTCTTCCAGTGTTCAGCTCTTAATTAGCTGTTTGTCCTAGTTTCTCTCTGGGAATGTGCCTGTCACTGTATTGGAAGCATTCTCATGTCAGCTACCTGGGGCTTCCTGGTGGTGTAATCAGGAAGAGAGGAGGCCTTTGTTCTCTTTCCAGGGACCTAAAGAGCTCAGAGAGACATCCCCCAAAGCAAATAAACAGACCCACCCAGAGGTCAGTACCCTCAGAATAGTCAGGACCTTCTTTTCTTA
>NW_005297264.1:0-640 GCF_000412655.1 Myotis brandtii
TATTAACCAATGTCACCCCAATAAATTCGATAAAAAATAAAAATATATCTGAAGATGCTAATAGTGTTGTTATTATAGTAACAGCATTCTGAGAGTTTAGTTTTTTTGGTGTGTGTGGTTTTTTTTATGTTGTTGTTTTATGTTGGTTGGTTTTTGAGGCAGACTTACTCTTCTATAACTTTTGTGAAATATACCATTACTAATAGTAAAAATTATACTCTTAAATTATAAAAGTTTAAAATAAAAGATACTGAGTATTTTATTTTTATTCATGTGATGACATCCTTCTTGACTTTTGTATACCATCAATGCAATAATAGAACATTTTATAGCATTTATATTGAGAAGAATGTACTCCTGATAGCAATAAGTGTTGCTTTTATTTCAGCAATTTATTTAAAGTAAAGAAAATTTTATAAATGATATCAGTTTTTGTCCATGGTTAATTTCAGAAATAAGTAATCAACCAACCATTTGAACAAAGTAGAACAACAATTGGCAGTGATTCATATATTAAGTAAATGCATTTTATATATTAATATATAGAAACATATGAAACATTTATATTATATTAAACATATTTGTTAGTAGGTACTGGAGAATATTACCACATTTGTGTTATAGTCACAATGGGGGTGTT
>NW_005297265.1:0-640 GCF_000412655.1 Myotis brandtii
GGAGTTTGTTTCCTAGCTCAGTTTCTAGCCAGTCCATTTTCCTGTGAATTCTACATTGCTCACTGTGGTGCGGTCTCCAAGGTGGAGCCCAAGGAAACTCATCTCCTGATATTCGCTCGCTTGTGTGGTCTCACAAATTATATCAGGATTGTTTTGTGTAACCAATAGAATGTGGATGAGGCTGAAGAATTTACCACTTCTAACTTCTTCTCTTGAATTGCTCACTCACTGAGCTTAACTGGCTAGAGTGTCACTATATATATTTTTATAATAGTTCCATTAATATTCCACATTCTGTTCATCTATTTCTCTAATGATGGGCATTTAGTATTTTCAACTTTTAGTTACTACTATGCTCTGACTATCACCCTCTCTCAGCTCAGCCATCTGCTGTGATTTCTACCACTCAATGGTTGTCATCCTGGTTCTGGATCCTGCTCTCCAATGCCTAGCTGGTCACTCTTCCCGTACCTCTTACTGGACCTATCCTGTGGGTCTGCCTCACCATGGCAAATGCTCTCAGCACTCACTTCCTGAGCAAGGGGCTTGGACAGTTACCAATTCTGTATCCTGAAACGGAAGCTTCCCCACATCTTTCTCAGATCAACTAGTTGGTACAAAATGATGAATTAAATAAAAT
>NW_005297266.1:0-640 GCF_000412655.1 Myotis brandtii
TCCCTTTCTATCAATAGACACACTTAGTGTTACTGTTACAGGCATAGTCATATGGTAACACTAAATATGTGAATGCAAGATATATACATAGTTATGTGTCACATCTGTATAAACTTATAGAGTTCACTATAGTTAATAGCTTTAAGTTAGGATACCATGACAATTATATTTTATCATCTTTTACTCATTTCAGTGACTGTTGCCAATGATGAGCTAGATATCTTATAAGGAAACTCTAATTTATGCGTGGAAGTCCCAGAGGAGAGTCAAGATTTGTTTGTGCTAATGAAATTGATATAATTGACAATGGTGATGATGATGATAATGACAATAACATCCTTTTTCTCTTCTAAGAACAAATAATAAACAATTCATGAAAAGAAAAAAATTGAATAATAATTTATTATATATTATCTATTTTCCTTTCTCTCCCTGGCTCTTTATGAGTTTCTCACATTTCTTTAATCCTAATAGAAACAATACATTTTATAATTTAATCATGTCAATCATACAAAAATGGATTAGAATAGATTTAGAAACATATTTAGTCCTTCTCTGGCTTCAGGAAAAGAAATAATCTGAGGGAGAATAAGAAACTTGCTTGAGCCCTAACCAATTTGGCTCAGTGGATAGAGCATTG
>NW_005297267.1:0-640 GCF_000412655.1 Myotis brandtii
GGTGCCTTTCACTGAGGCAGCATATAATAATGGTTAAGAACACAAACTCCAGAGTGGGGCTACTTGGGTTTAAATCTCTGCTCTACCACTTACTCCTGTGTAGTCTTGGGAACGTTTCTTAACCTCTCTGTGCTTCATGTTCTCATCTATAAGGAAGATAACCAGAGTATTTATGTCATAGAATTGTTATGCAGATTACATAACAATTAATAGTGACCTACTCAGAATAGTGTCTGACACATAACAAATGTTATAAGAGTTTATTAAATAAATAAAAATAGGTGACAGGGGAGGAGTAGCAGGTTTGGTGAAGAGGATTATGATTTTAGTTTTAGAGATGAGTTTAGTCTTGTTGAACTGCAGAGATCTGTGGAACAATCCAGAATAGCTGTCCAGAAAGCAGTTGCATATAGAGATCTGGAGCTCTATGTGGATACCTGTGCTGGAGATTCTGTTGTGCGGAGACGTCTTCATATGAACTGAAATGAGCACAATGGGTGGAATAGAGCAGGGAGGATGCAGAGTAAGAAAAGAGAGGGCAAGACAAGAGAGAACCTTGGGGGCCGTTCCAAGAATGGTCTGTGGGAGAGGTACTTGCTGAGGAAATTGAGCAGGAGGAAACCTCAGAGAGGGTGTCAAA
>NW_005297268.1:0-640 GCF_000412655.1 Myotis brandtii
TAGCTTTGAAAACATTACCACTTACTCTGAAACTTCACTACCATATCACCTCCAATCTTTGGAAAAGGTGAAAAAACAAAACAAAACAAACAGAATACTAAAGTTAGAGAAGTTCTCTAGTACACTTGAGCTTTTGTTACTTTGGCTATAGGATGGAATTCACTGCTGTGGGTGTTCACCAACTTTCCCCTTATTTAGATAGTTACAGACAGAACCATACATCTACCTATATCACTTTCTTCTCTACTGCCCTGTTGCAAATAAATATGACAAATATTGCAAGAGACTGATTAAATGAAACAAATCTTACCATGCAAAGTACAAACTATAAACAGTGTTTCCTCACTATCCTCCTAACCAACAATTTTATGTTGTAAAATCTAGAGAGGTAAATTCTGGTGTTCTAGAAGAGATATCAAGAAACTACAGCCTTCCAAATTTAATTAAAACTATTTTAAGTTAGTATTACATAGCCAGCACATCAATAAATCCTCAAATGGTTAATCCTTGGATCCACATCTTTCTAAGAGATACAGTTAATACTCTAATTATTAAAATGCTGTTGCACTCTGTGTGTCAGTGTTCTCCAGAGAAACGGAACCAATAGGATAGATATAGATATAGATATAGATATAGATAT
>NW_005297269.1:0-640 GCF_000412655.1 Myotis brandtii
ATGAATGAATGAATGAATGTAACATGGTCCTTATGCCACACTTGCATCATAGTCTTTATAGCTCAGCCATGTACCTTAGTGATACCTGAACAATTTATAGAAATGTCTATTACTTAAGACACAGGCTTGGGACATTTTTAGTAACCTTGAAATGCAATTTATATTAATTTTACTGCAACGTCATGTTACTGAAAAGCTGTCAAAATCAGTATAAATTAGTGTAATGCAAAATTGTCTCATAATCTTGAGAACATCTTTCTAACAACCTTTTAAATTGAATGAGTTGTTAGCAATGCACTAACTAGCCTGCCACTTTAAAAAAATCATTTGCCTGGTTGTTAAAAAAAAAAGGCTTATGAAATTTGAAAATATGGTGAGATGAATGAATGCATATAAGAAAAATCTTGTGATTCAGTTAATTAAATTCAAAAGGATATGAGGCCCAATTTCATAATTAAAATATGCAGAAGTCTATAATATTATATACATAAAAGTTAGTCCATTCAAAATTAGTTTTTCTGCCCATAAGCCACCAACTCTTAAATATAAACAATATGTAACAATTATCTTTGACCACATTGTATTGAATGCCTTTTCTATACTTATTTGCTATCCATACAACTTTATAGGTCAGGTGTCT
>NW_005297270.1:0-640 GCF_000412655.1 Myotis brandtii
GTAGTGAGCAGGAATGCTGAAGATGTGAAAGACGTGATTGAGAGTCCTTGAAACGTTAAAATGGTGGACACTTATCTTATTCTAAAACGATCAAACCTATGACGAGATGGAAAGGCTGTAAAGGCGTGTCACCTCCCGGGGACAGCACCCGGCCGCTACCTGCAATGCATCGCTCTCTGCACGCCTCCTGGCTCTCGAAGCGGTTCTGGTTGCCTCTGCAGCCCTCATACATGAAGGCCTCGCACTGGCCTGAGAACACATTGAAGAAGAATCTTGGGAGCAAGGCTTTGCAGGGGCCGGGGTCCGCTCTGTACGCACAGAACTGGTGCACCAGGCCCGCTGCGGGGGGCACGGGTCCTGCAGAGAAGCAGTTGTCACACGGGCCCTCCCTGCATGGTCCCCATGGCCAGCGCTTCCTCTTCCATGGCCCTGACCTTCAGAAAAAGTACAGTAAACAGGCTGCTGTGAGAAACCATGTGTCATTGACAGCTGTCACAGGGGTGAAGCTTCTCAACTCACCAAGGGAGAGAGGCTTTATCAACTATGAAACTTCAACAGTCAATTAATGAGCTACTCAATTAATACTTATCTATGCTAATAAATGGGTAATATGCAAATTGGTCAGGACGCCCTCACAGTA
>NW_005297271.1:0-640 GCF_000412655.1 Myotis brandtii
TCTATTTGCATAATACCCTTTTATTATATAGGATTATAGTAGAACCGAGGAACCTCTGCTGAGGTTAAAAGATAGAAAGTAGAAGAGATAAGAGACTGCTGCTGTTGCAGGGAAGACCCGGATTTATGCTCCATGGACTCAGGTTCAGCTCTCTGGGTCAGCTCTAGCTGGTCTCCTAGGATAAATATGCTTCAGAGCTGTTGGGCCCTGTGGGGCCATTGGAAGCGGCACCTGAGGCTCCCTAGGAAGGGGGCTGCTCCTGGGCCAGAATTGATTCTCTGCCTGTGCAGAAAGCAAACACAGAGGCAAACAAATCCAAAAAGACAGCTTTGCCCAGCCTAGTGCTGGGTGATGGAATGACTGTGTAAGTTGCATGTGTGCCACCGAGCCTCTCTTCCTGCCTTCAAAGGCTCCAAGTTCATGTGCATGCCCTCCTATTTTATCAGTATTAAAAATGACATGACAACCTACGAGGTCTGGCTGCAGAAGCTGTAAGTAAGCTGTCACCCTACCCTAAAATCCATGGAACTATGGAATATCTAACCATTGCTGAACAAGCTCAAGGTTCTAGATTAATGAAGGGTATTAACGAGGCAGTGGTGTGAGGAAGTACAGCCCACTTACAATGTCACTGTACACT
>NW_005297272.1:0-640 GCF_000412655.1 Myotis brandtii
TTTGAAGCAGTATATTGAGTACAGTAATGAAGATCCCCTCACCAATCTGAGTGGGCATCATCCAATCCATTCAGGGCTTGAACAGAGCAAAGGGTACAGGAAAGGTGCATTCTCTCTCTTTGCTTGAGCTGAGACATCCATCTACTCCTGCCCTCAGACACCCATGCTCTAGGTTCTCAGCCTATCAGACTCAGACCAGGACTTATATCACCCCACCCCACCGCCACCCTCACCCACTCACCTCCT
The DNA here is from genome assembly GCF_000412655.1 of Myotis brandtii. NCBI lineage: Eukaryota > Metazoa > Chordata > Mammalia > Chiroptera > Vespertilionidae > Myotis > Myotis brandtii. The sequence continues at coordinate 247 of NW_005297272.1, forward strand.
TTGATTTTCATGCACTCCAACTGAATTATGATACTGGTTTCCTGGTTTTCCAGTTTGCAGATAGCAGATCATGGGACTTCTCAGCCTCCATAACCATGGGAGCCAATTCCTATAATAAATATATTATTTATATCTATACATATGCCATTGGTTTCTCTGGGGAACCCTAATACAGGGAGGAAGCCTTTAGATGACTCTGTCTCAGTTGACCTCAACTACATTAGAAACCTTAAGTAAAATGCTGAACTGAACCAATTCACAGAATTATGAGAGGAAATAATAATTTGTTTAATTTTAGATCAGGTTTGTCATGTGGCAGCACATGGCAGCAGATAAGGAAAAGAATGTTATGAAGTGGTAGAGTCAGGATTTAGACAGTAGGACACGATCTCTG
>NW_005297273.1:0-640 GCF_000412655.1 Myotis brandtii
CAATAGTTCCCGTCGTTCCTCATCCTCACCGGGATTTGGTATTGTCAGTATTCTGGATTTGGGCCATTCTGATAGGTACATAGTGGTATCCCCTTATTTTTTCATTTGTGTTTTCCTGATGACATAGGATGTGGAGCATCTTTTCACAGGCATATCTCCTTCGGTGAAGTGTCTGGTTCAATTTTTTTTGCCCAGTTTTGGGTGGTTTGTTCTCATATGAACGAGTTTTAAGAGATCTTTGTATATTTTAAGTTTCATTCTTTCTTTGTGCTTTTGTTCATATGCCTACCAGAAAATTTAAAATTCCCTACATGGCTCACATTTGCGCTTCACATCATGCTTACATTGGACACTAGTCTAAGAGTGAACTGTGGGGCCAGAAAGACCCAGGAACAGCATGTGCTGAAGACCCAGCTGCCCTCCCAGCCTGTGAGGATGGGGCGGGGCTGAGAGACAGGGCAAAGCACATTTCGGTGTGACGCGTTTATCACACTGATTTTTGCAACCCCAGAAACAAAATATTGAATTTCCAGCTTTTTAAAGTTACTTACCAAGGAATATGTGCAGCTGGCATGCCCATCTGATGGCTCGGCTTCTCCACATCCCTAACCCCCAGACCCGGTGCTGTGGGGCTCAGGCC
>NW_005297274.1:0-640 GCF_000412655.1 Myotis brandtii
ATTGACAATTTTAAGAGTCACAATGGACCTTTTGTATAATTTCTAAATTTCTATTTGCAATGAAATACAATTACGTTCAAAATTTTGACTTTTAATTAAGGTTTTCCCATACCCTCAAAGCTACATATAATTAAAAACAGAGGTTATTCTTTTTTGTCTTATTTTAAGTCTATGATTGAAACAGATAATGCTTGTTATGTGCTAGAAATGTGGAGTTAAAGTTATCAGTACATCTGTATTGGACATAATCTATGCTTCTCTGTATCAATATTTATTTAGTTTGGCATCTTGGCCTTTAGAAGATAGCAACTGTGTTAAAAGTTCACTCTTTGCCTAATTCTTCTATTTATTATTATATTATTAATTTTTACATGGGAAATATATAAAAGAATATTGATTAACAAAGGCATGTGTGAAAAAGAAGCATTAGTAACTTAAGAAATTAGAATTTTTTAAAGTCTTTGGTGGGGGGATGTATAATGCAAACTACTAGAATTTTGCTTGTTTTAAAATATGTCTCTTTTAACTTTTTAAAATTAAATTCATTGGACTGACATTGGTTAATAAAATGACAGGTTTCAAGTGTACAGTTCTATGACACAACATCTGTGTATTGCATTGTGTGCTCACCACCCAAAGT
>NW_005297275.1:0-640 GCF_000412655.1 Myotis brandtii
GGCATCCAGGGTTGGGAGTCACCACTCTAAAGTGCTTTCTCCCCAACTTCCTCTCCGCAGGTACTACCCGAGCGGAGATGCCTTTGCCTCGGGATCAGATGATGCTACGGTATGTTTCAAAGTCATTGAGAGCTTTCTTATTTGAGAGAGAGATGTGCTGCCTTCATTTTATTTTTTTAAATAACTTTTTTTTTCTGATTACAAAAATAATGTGTATTCTTTGAAGTAATCTTGGGGAGAAATTAAATTACCTTAATCTCCCTACCCAGGAAAAATCACAATTAGATCAATTCCTTTCTGTCTCTTTCCTTGTTAAACAAAAATTTGCTTTTTTTCACTTACTAATAGATTGTGGACATTTTCCTATGCCAGTAAACATTGTTCTATATTATTTTTTCTTAATGATTGAACAGTTTCCCATGTTATAGACAAACCATCATTTACTTAACCAGTCTTCAATTTTGGGACATTTAGGTTTTCAAGGTATGTGTTTTTTTCCTGTTTAAAAACACTGCTATAAGTATTTTTGGAGCCTCTCATTATTTCTGTAGAATGAATTCTCAGACATGAACTTACTGAGTTAAAAATAGGCCTAGTTTTGCTGTAACCGGTTTGGCTCGGTGGATAGAGCATCGGCCTG
>NW_005297276.1:0-640 GCF_000412655.1 Myotis brandtii
CCCTTGACTGAAATTGAACCTGGGACCCTTCAATCCAGCAAGCAGACACTCTATCCACTGAGCTAACCCAGCTAGGGCATGGTCTGGGTCATTTCTAGAGATCATTAATAAATTTATGTTCTAAGTAGTGCTGACAAATAATAAAATAAAGCAATCCACATATGTCATTTAAATTTTTCCAGTAGCTATCTTAAATAAAATATAAAAAAAACAGGTAAAATTAATTTTAAGAACATATGTATTTTATTTAACCCAACTTATACAAATATTATAGCATGCTAATGATATATTTTACATAATATTACTAAATATTAAACACAATGTGTGTTTTATACTAACAGTACATCTCAATTTGTAGTAAGGACATTTCACATGCTCAACAGACAGATGTAGCTAGCTAGTGGCTACCATATTGAGTAATTCAGGACTGGATGTAGAATAGATATGTGAAAAACATGATAAGTTGTGTGGTGGATGCACAGAAAGGCAGAACACATTCCTATTTCACCTGAGGGAATTCAGATAAAGTTTCATCTAGAAGACCACTCTGAGTGAAACCGAAGGCTGTGTAGAGAGAGACATGGCCGATATCAAAGAAGACTAGCCTGTGAGGATGCTCAGGGCTCAAGGGACATTCCAA
>NW_005297277.1:0-640 GCF_000412655.1 Myotis brandtii
GGAGAACACGGGCACCCTAACCTGACGGACAGCCTGCCAACCCCAGGGATGTGAGACAGGCCACCTTAGACCATCCACCCTGTTGACCACCAGGCAGTGGCAGCTGCACCGTGACCCCAAGAACTCCCACCTGAGCCCAGCCCTCCAGCCCCAGTGGCTGACCTACAGCATCAGGAGCGAAGAAGACTGCTGTTGGGTTAAGCCATTAAGTGTGGAGTGGTTTATTACACAGTAACACTAGCAGCCACGGGATTCATTTCTGGTTAGTGCTTGATTTATCTGCAAAATCAAGAAAATCACATTCAATTACAGACAATAATCAGTCAGTGGAGTATTCACCCTGATGAAATCTTATGGACACGATTAAGAGAATTGAAGAAACATTTAGAAAATGTGAATAATCTGGATTATTCATGTCAAATAATCTCACTTCCCGCCCATGCTTACTCTGAGTACCCAACTCCATTTCTCAAAAGCAGATATTTTAATAAAAATTATCAGGAAAATGGACAAATTTCTACTTTTTCTGAAATAATATAGTCATAGGCTTATCAATCATCCATTATTGGATGATTTACTGTTGTTCTGATCATCGGTTTATCTAAATTCTTCCCTTTTGTGTAGTAAAGAATTTAGCCTT
>NW_005297278.1:0-640 GCF_000412655.1 Myotis brandtii
GACTAATGAGTTTGCCGACCACTGCCCTAGGGCTCTGCTCACCTCCAAGATGGGAGATCACATTTCTGCAGCCCTCAGATCCTGTCCTGTCCTCATTGCGTGGGTCTAGTTCTGTGCCTCTGTCTTCCACCCCCACCCGCAACCACTTACCATCCCACGGAAACCGAGCACTGCCCGCTTAGCCACGCACGCAAGAATCCTGATATGCGTGGAGTGGATTCCAAGACAGGAGCTGATATGGTATATGGTGCACCGCCTTTAAGAGGAGTCCTTAGCGGGCCCTATTACAGAAATGTCAAGATAAGAGAAAGTGGCCTGGTTTGTCATGCACCTTTTAGCGCTTTCTGGCCAGAAGACCTTCTCATTTGATCTGTCAGGGCACGGTCATGGTAACGTGTATATTATACTTCCCCTAAGAGCGGTGGGAAGCACTGGGTCGGAAATATCTCTTGACCAGATGGGACACGATGTTGATACGGGTTGCATAACGTGCTGTGATGAGGACGCCCCTAGGAAAACATACGGAAGCAGAGAGAAACTCGCTCGCGGCGTGCGGACCGGGTGGGTGGGCTGTCTTCATGGAAAAAATGGGAGATGGTTTGTGGCAGGGTCTGGGCCCTGCCTCCACGGCCTCTGAAGG
>NW_005297279.1:0-640 GCF_000412655.1 Myotis brandtii
AAACTGCAGAGAGCACGTTCAGTTCTCTGGGGGGTTCTGTTTCAGCTCCTTGCCCTTGGCTTGACCGGAGGGGATGGAATCACCTCACTGAGGTCGACATTCTTGATCAAACCACTCTTGAAAAATACTTGCCTAACTTCCAACTCTCTGTTTTTTAAGTTCCAGTGGCGTTTTATATATATATTTAGAAGTGAGCCCAGCATCAGATCAGTGAAAGGCAGGTGCAGAGTAGGACCCCAGAACCACCAAGAGGCAGAAGCACACTGAGGTGCGTGGGGATGAGGAGTATAGGATGGCGGGTCTGTCTGAAGCAAGGAAGGCCATTCAGAGACCAGACAAAGCAAAGCTGTCAAACTGAGAACAAGCAGTGGAAAGGCAGATGTGCAGGAAGATGCAGACATTGCTAGGTGGGCCCAGGGAAGGACTATGAGTTTAGGAAAGCTGTCAAGAAACAGGGAGCCAAGGGCAAAGGAGTGCCAGACAGGCAGCAGATGGCACCAAGGAGACCTTGGCTCCCAGCCAGTATCCTAACTAGATGGTATTACACACATGAAGTGATTGGTGGAAGTTGAAAATTAGTAAGAAACATTAATAATTGTGTCTTTTTATTTGTATTTCTTTTAAAATTTTTGTACAAGGT
>NW_005297280.1:0-640 GCF_000412655.1 Myotis brandtii
AACTCATGTTTTTGTTGGTTATGAGATGTATGGCAGCTGAGTCATTAATGCCTGCAAATGATTGTTTATTTCATAATCCTCTTCTGTAGCTGTAATTAAACACGTCTTTTGCTATAGTGAAACTATCCACACCCCACCCCCACCGTTGGGGCCCTGGGAATTCAGGTTGCTTACTCCTGTTCAAGATAATGAGCATTAGGCTTTTATACCATCCCCCAGTGCTCAAGAGCAGAGCCAGAACAAACTCCAAGTTTGAGTTTTAATTATGTGATGATCTATGAAAGTGAATGTCTTGCACTATAGATGTTTCAAAGGAGGGCTGACCATCCATTGAACAAATGTCCTGAACCTAGGATGTGTCATAAAAACAGTATCACCTACCTAACAGGTCTGTATCTGTATTACCTCTTATTACCATCTATCAAACCCTACCAACCGTTCTAAGTTCAGCTCAAGATCACCTTTTATATAAAGGCATGGTGATCATAACTGAGGATCACTTTTATAATTGGGGGGATATGTTTTGTTGTATTTTAAAGAAAGGATGTCAAAAGTGAGGCCATTTTTTGTCACATCTAGTATGCTGGATGCACTCACCAAACATGCTTTTTATTTGTCAGATTATTCATAGGGGTCTAAT
>NW_005297281.1:0-640 GCF_000412655.1 Myotis brandtii
GGGAGGGTGTGGGGGGGTATCTGATCCTGCCCTGTCACTAGCTTGCAGAGGATTCACCTCCAAGGGTCACCACCTCCAGTCTCCTGCCTTCGGGCCAGAGGTTTCCCTGCATAGGTCTCAGGAACGGGACTTTCATGAATGTGGTTTGACGGAGAACGATTTGGGGGCGTCTCTCTTGAGCCCCCTGGAGTTAATGAAGTCAGTTAAGCCCTGGGATTAGAAGGTCGGGGTCATGGGTATAGCCCATGTTTGCAGAGTAACACCCCACCCCAACCCTAGCTCCACCAGCTGTTTCAAAAATGCCTAACGCTGGTCGTCTGGGGAACTGGGGAAGAAGTGCGGATGGGGCCCGGCAACTCCATCCCGCGTCCCCAGCACCATCAGGGCCCCTCAGCGCACATACCCTTCAGCCTGGGCCTCGAGAGCCTCGCCTCCTCACGCCTGTCCTTACAGCAGCCCATGGAGGGAGACACCTCTTAGCATCTCCATTTTGCAGAGAAATGTTCATAATAGTCGTGTCCGTATCCGCAAGCTCTCACCATCCTGGCATGGGGTTTCATAAGTGCAATGCCCCCCAAAACGGGGCTTGGCCTGTGTCATGGCTGCTCCACTTGGGGTACACTGCCACGGGGTGGCGGTA
>NW_005297282.1:0-640 GCF_000412655.1 Myotis brandtii
AACTTCATAAATTTGATCCTTTTTCATTTGTTTCATAAGTCAAAGAGCCAGTCCGTGGAGATGCATATAATAGAGTCCTCATGATATTTTTCTGATGATATTTTATGTCAACAAACCTTGTATTCATTCTCTGTGCTGTTGAAGTGCTAGCATGAAAGCGTTGGCAGCATTATCTCATGGCCGAGTGCCACAACTTGGGCCCATTCCTGGATAGCCATATGGCCATGGGGCCGCCATCTGCTTAGCCTGATAGTCCCTCCCCTGGCAAACCCTGGACCCATATGGGTTCTTCTAGTCTCATCTGTGTACATCACAAGGAGAGGCACCATCAAAATCTACTTTTCCCTACAAACAACTTGTATAATTACTGGGCACATGAAGATCCTCTTCTTTTCCCTTTATCTTCTTCTTCCTCTAGTTTCTACGCATCTTCTAATAGAATTAGGAATGGTTTGATTTTGGGACGATGAGCAAGCTGTCAGGGCAAGCTGTCGGGTTTGAGGCATCATAATCACCTCGAGGGCTGCCGGCCGTGCTTCTCGGATTTGAAACTTCATCATCCAGGAGATAAAACGGCCCGTGCTTTTACCTGGTGACAGGATAGCAATTTGGTGTCAAGGTGGAGTCACACATTCAGACA
>NW_005297283.1:0-640 GCF_000412655.1 Myotis brandtii
ATATTAGCCTTTTATTATATAGGATTTTGTAGCTAGCTACCACATACACTTTCTTACTGTCTTAAATAATTTTTCACTCAATTTTCTTGGGTTTTCCAAGTATATGGTATGATATTCAAATATTTATGCCTCATATTTTATTATCTTACCTATTTCTTTTTAGAGATTTGCTGCTAATCACCATGGAGAAAGATAGTCTCTGGTTTATAACTTCTGAACCAATCTAAAGTGTTAGGAGCTTTAACCCTATTTTTTGAATTAAGCCCCCAAACTACTTACAAAGTGGGAATTATTTACATTGCACAAAGGAAAAATTGCCTAAGGTCACTAAAAGAAATAAATAATTTTTGAACCCAGATTTGTTCTCAAATTTCATGTATCTTCTATGATTTAGCAGAACAACTCCAAAAGAAAATATAGGAGTCAGTAAAAAGGTAGTCTCTATTCTCCACCTAATGTCTTCATCATGATATATTCATCATGGGAAAATCATAGGTCAGAAAGTTACCTATTCCAGCTATATACTGTTGTGTATTACATAAACCCAAACTCAGTAGTATAAAACTACATGCATTTTTACATACTCAGGGCAGATATTTGATTTGGACAAGGCTCAGCAAGGATGGTTTTTCTCTCCATG
>NW_005297284.1:0-640 GCF_000412655.1 Myotis brandtii
CCTGCCTGCCCTGAGCCACTGCTCCCAGCTCATGACCCTCAGTTTCTGTGAAAACCCCATCTCTATGACAGTCCTGGAGGACCTGCCTCGCCACATCGTCGGGCTGAGCAAGCTGTATTGCGTGATTTATGCGGCCCCCCTGGAGAGTTACGAGGAAACGAGTGGCACCATCAACCTGGGCCGCCTTGCCCAGATGCATGCCGTGCTGAAGCAGATGCTGCAGGAGTTGGGGCGGCCCGGCATGGTCTGGCTCTGTGCTTACCCCTGTCCTCACTGTGGCTGTAGAACCTTCCATGACCCAACTCCCATTCTGTGATCCTGTTGCTTGAGTGTCTAGCTGGGTGCACATCTGGGCACTTGGGCACTGAAGCCCAGACATAAGTGTACCGTACAGGAACACAGCAGCCAGTTTCAGACAACTACTCAGGGTTGGGGGGAAATGCTGACAGGGGACTCGATGGTTTCTTTGGGGAGATTTGTCCTAAGGAGTTAGAAATATGCACCTGAATCTCTCATGGGGAGGGATTGAGGCTTGGGTGGTAGATGCGGGGATTACCTTTGCTTGAATGGTTGTGAATAATTGTCAGTAATAAAGAGAACTGGATGTTAACCGTCTGGTGTCCTCTATGACATGTTAACC
>NW_005297285.1:0-640 GCF_000412655.1 Myotis brandtii
AAAGAAGGATAAAATGAAGTATTACCCTATATTTTTAAAGGAAAGTTTAGAAATTAATTTGCCTGTCTGTACTATTTGATCCATTGGCGATTTTAAAATATTTAATTGGGAAGACTCTATGGTCTGGGAAGAAATAAAACCAAATCTCATGTAGCAATAACTCTATTAAACAATAATATAATTAAAATTTTCACCTAGACTTGAATTGAAGGTCTCTATGTAATTATCTGTCCTGACCTTTGATTGCAGACCAATATTCAGGAATCAAACCATAACACTGGCAGCATCCCACCTTCCAAAAACGAACTCTTCCCATAGGAGGCCCTCTTTCTAATTTTCTGTTTATTACCCTGAGCAGAAATTGCTAAACTTTCTCAGCTCACAACGTCCTTCGTATTTCTGTAATTTCTTAACAGTGTCTTGAGGCTAAAAGAAATGCCTAATGGTTCCATTTAGTAAGTATTTATGTGCTAACAACTTAGTAGACATTTGAAATGATATCCACACATAAATTTAAAGGAAAATGTGTTATTTCCTTCTTAAATAACTGATTTTTTTTTTCCTGAAGAGATGTGTGTTGTTGTTGGACACTGCACAACCTCTGAAATTTTGGAACCAGATCAACCAAACATTTTCACTT
>NW_005297286.1:0-640 GCF_000412655.1 Myotis brandtii
GAACACCAAAGTGGCAAGAAGCTTACTGTATCTCACACTGTCCTTCATCGTTGGCTTTAACAATGAGGACAAGCATTGAAGTTGACCCATCTCCTCAAATCCTTGCTCTATGACCAGGGTATGCCTCAGAGCCACCCTGAGAAAATGCTGTTCCTCTGCCACAGGAGAGCCTTTACACATCTCCCACGAAGGCTGGCAGGTCTCCACGGAGCCTTCTCCTCCCACGGCTGGACATGCGTCCTTCCTATGACGTGGGTTCACCTCTTTCTACAATCTTGATTGCTTCCCTGTAAACACACTTCTTTAATATCCATCACTTTCTAAAAGAGGCTCTGGGCCATGGGCTCTGAAGGCAGCTACAGTCAAATAAACGCAACATTAAGCGGGGGTGACCATCTCCTTCTCCCCAGACACCATGGATCTGTTAATGTAGCCCAAGCTCAGATTAATTGGGGGACTGTCATGCTACACACTTGATTCAAATTCTACAAGTCATATTTCCCCCCACATTATAGCAGTGCAATTCTATAATAGAATTTATTTAATTCTATTACATTTTCTTTCTTTCTTTTTTTAGATTTGACCTTTATTGCTGTCTGCTAAGATCTAATGCAGTGGTTCTCAACCTTCTGGCCCTTTA
>NW_005297287.1:0-640 GCF_000412655.1 Myotis brandtii
CTCCTAGCGAGAGGAACCAGATGAGCACGATGCATTTGGATGCCACGGGAGCTCAGTACCGAGAAAACATGTGGGAATCAGGGAAAGCGGGGAGGCAGGGCGGGGACAGGGGTCACAAGGGCCCTGTGCACCAGGGAAACAATGAAATGAGACAACAGGGAGCACGTGTGAGGATCCGCACTGGGCTGGCTGCCAGGGTGCCTCGGAGTGTGGGTCGGTGCTGCTGCTGCAGTGGAGAGAGAGCAGAGGAGTGGCTGTGAGTCCTCCGCGGGGAGACTCCGAGGGCTGGACGTCCTGTGTGGTGCAGGTGAGGGCAAGCGCGGTGACCTGACAGGCCAGGAAACTCAGGTCCTCTGCACGCTCGTGAGAAGGTGCAGGACTCTGGGTGTTGGTCCCAGGTAGAGAAGAGCAGTCTGTCTACCCCCCGACCTCCCGAGAGAGCAGGAACCCCTCTCCCTCCTGCCACTATGGAGTGAAGCCCCGTGGCTTCCATCACTGGTGTCACAGATTCTAAAAGCCATCAATAGATGCCATGTTCCTGGCAGCTGAATGAAGACAATCCTGACGTTTACTCTTCCTCAGAGACCACACCGACAGGGAAATCCATCCAGAGTGGGTGAAGGTGTGTTGTGTGTGTGTG
>NW_005297288.1:0-640 GCF_000412655.1 Myotis brandtii
AAGTGATGATCCAGCCTTACAAGGTCATAGTGGTGACAGCATAGTGCTCAACAGTAGGACCATTATTCATGCATTCTCAATTAGTATTAATTATATTCCCTTTCCTTTCTACCATTTACTGCTTACCAGGTGCCAGGGGTTATTTTGAAAAATTTCAGTTACATTTTACCATCTAATCCTCACCACCACAACAATAATAACGCCTACAGCTCATAAAGATTTGACCAGCCCTGAGCCAAGTGCCTTATCTGTGTCCTCTTACAATGTCATGGCAAAGAATGCCCTCTGGTGAGGGAACGGAGATGCCAACGGATGTGGAACCTGAGGCTCAGGGAGGCTAAGTAACTGCCCAAGCTCACACAATTAGCAAAGGACAGGATTGAGAGTCAAATCCATTCCTTCCAAAGTCATCTCTTAACCCCCACAACACGGAGTCTGTCTGCGCCCATTTTCCCTTCACGGTTTATCTGTCCCGACCTTCCTTCCTTTTCTGTCTGTCCTTCCTTCTCCCCATGCTATTCTTGCTCCTTTTAGGTCTCCTTTTTCTTTATTCTCTCTTCTCTGCAACCCCTTTCAAGATGCCAACATACATGGGCTAATACAGTTTCTTCTCCCAGCAATGTCTAGTCCTGTGGACTGT
>NW_005297289.1:0-640 GCF_000412655.1 Myotis brandtii
AGCTGGAGTCATGGTATTTGTGGGAGGATGAGGCTCAAAAAGAGACAAAATCCTTAATTGCCCCCCACAGGTACCCAGGAGAAGTCCCTGGGAAAATGAATCTTCAAATGAAACAGCATCTCCTCATTTGCTCCTAGAGCTGCAGCCACTCTTGTATTAGGTGACCACTAGCCTCTGGTTTCTCTCTTCTGGAGACACCGAGAATTCACAGTCTGACCTCAACATGCTTTAATCTGTTATAGTTCCTTCCCCATCTCTACTGAGACATTCCCCACCCCCACCCCCCGTCTGTCTGCCTTCCCTCCTTACTTATCTTTCCCGTCTGTCCAAGTCTAACTTGTTCTTCAGGGCTCAGCTTGAACTCTTACCTTCCCTGTGATGAGGTAGAATCCATCCAATAGTCTGTCCTGAAAGCCAGGCCCTGTGCAGAGCTTTAGGGATTCAGAGATGCACCACCAAGGACAGACCCTGACATCAGGGAGCTCACAGTCTAGTAAGGGAGAGACATTGAGAGGATTAGAGCACAGGTGGTGAGCACCACAGTGGGACTGTGTGTAACCAGAGGAGGCTCAGAAGAGGGAGTTGCTCGTTGTGCCTGTAGGACTATAAAAGCTCGGGGGATTGGACATCTGGGCCAGGG
>NW_005297290.1:0-640 GCF_000412655.1 Myotis brandtii
AATAAAAAACATATCCTTGGGTGAGGATTTAAAAAAAGTTTGGGACACTGGTTAGATAATCTGCAGGAAAAACTTATCACAGATTCATAATGAAAATGATTTGGGTTCTCTTTTATAAATAAGAAATATCATTTGTAGGAAATTACTTCTTGCCTTATGTGAGTCATTACAAATCACAGCCCAGGAACTTTATGATAGGCATAAGAAAAATATCCAACATTAAAGGATAGTGAAGCAGGAAATATCCTTATATTCTGGGTAAGTTTACAATAAGCTAGAATCTCAATGGATTGGGAAAGGTGAATTTGAACTAAAGACTTAGTACTAGACAGCTAATTCCTTAAGACCCTTAGCCCAGTCAAATATGCATTTAAAATCTATTTTGTTCTGGATTTGAGGGACTGGAGAGTGAATAAAATTGCAACTCGGATTCCAGTGCCAAATGTTGGAACCAATCAATAAATCAATTAAAGAGCTATTGGATGATAAGTGGTTCTCAACCACCAAAAGATCCTTTTCTCCCCCCTCTATAAACTCCAAATTTCAAAAGGGTTCTGACTCCCAACAATTGTGTTAAGTAATGCTAGTTCCTAGGAAGGCCACAGTCTCAGCCCCATGGGGTTGGTGTATTTGCTGTTTC
>NW_005297291.1:0-640 GCF_000412655.1 Myotis brandtii
AATTCAGGATAAAATTTATAACACACTTACAGACCAAAATTAACATCTATAATATAAAAAGAGCATTTACAAGTTGGCCAAAAAAATAAGACAATTCAGAAAAATATGCAGAAATAGTAAATAGACAATTCAGAGAAGAGCTGATCCAAATAGCAAAATTATTTAAATTAATTGTGATCAGGAAAATGAAAATTTATGCAACAATGAGATATCAGTGTACTTGGATTATATGCCTAGAGGTTTTTAAATTGAACACATCAAGGGACTATGGGCTGGAGTAAGAACTATGAGATGCAGGAAGGAGTTACTCTCATACACTGCTGGTAGAAATGTCGATTGTCACAGCCTTTTTGGAAAGCAATCTGACAATGTCTATTAAAATTTAATAACTATCACATACCCTTCTACCCTTCTATTCCCCTCCTGGGAATCTATCCCATAAACATAAAACCACCAGTACAAAGAACATGTTTACAAGGATATTTACTGTATTCTTGTTTGTAGTGGTAAACCTGGTAAACCATCAGTAGAGGAAAGGCCCAATAAATTATGTATATCCACACAAAAGGAGATTTTCTAACCATGAAAGGAATGAATTAGAGCTTTATCAGTTGGCTTAGACGCAGTGGTTCTCAACCTT
>NW_005297292.1:0-640 GCF_000412655.1 Myotis brandtii
ATCTCTCTATTCCTCTCCCTTCCGCTCTCTCTAAAAAATAAAAACATTTTTTTAAAAAAAGACTATTTCTATCCTAGAAGAACTAAAAAGGGATAGACAAGTACAAATAACCACAACACAAGGAAAAATATTATAAATAACCTATAAGAAACGCAGAGAACTATAGCAAAGCCAAGAAGACTATAGTCTTGCTTGTTGGAGGAAAGATCAGAGAAAATGGCATTTCAACTGAGTCTTGAAGGAGGAGCATTCCAACAGTGGAAGCTGGGGTAAGTTGTGATTGAGAATTAACAAAAAAGATGGGGGAGGAGTTTCAGAGATGACATTTGTATGCCTACCATGTGCTAGATGCAATGCTAGTGTTTTCATACATTAACTCATGCAAATCTCACAACCTTGGGACGTTGGCATTATCTTTCCCATTATGAAGAGAAAAGAATTGGGTCAAAATGATTAAAGAATTTGCCAAATATCACCTGGCGGTGAAGGCAGAGATTCAAGAGACTCTGGTTCCAGAGTTTTCATTATATAACATGAGTGAAAATAAAGCCAGCACATTCAAGACTATTCTTTGAACTAAGAGCAGACTAATTTGCCGGTCACGATTCAGTGTAGGGGAATGGTGGAAATAAGTCAGGAA
>NW_005297293.1:0-640 GCF_000412655.1 Myotis brandtii
GTCTAGGTTCCATATTCCTGCATGACTTTGTTCAGCTGGGTGCACTTTTATATACTAGTATTCACCTCTTGCTCCTTAGAGATAAGATGGTATATACAAAAATGCAAAACTTGCACTATACTAAATTTCTTCCATGACATATCGATTTCCTTGAATAAATTCACATTTTCACAATAAGCACTATAGCAGAACTGACTAGGTATATATCCTAGTCAATTGTAGTCAAGTTTTTTTAAAATCAGATATGGATAGGTGTGGCTCAACATCTTCTTAGAAAGTTATTACTAGTATTTGTAAAGATAATACCAAGTGTTTTTCCCCACTCGTGTCTGGCTTCAGGAATTCAAGTGCAGAGTGGGGAAAATTAGGTTTAACCAGGATTGGGTTTTGCCAGTTCAGCTCCCTCTTCCTGCTATATTGGAAGCCTTCCCCACCCACAAACTTTTTCGTTTCTACGAGGTATTAGATTTCCTTTTGGGTTAAGTCAATTTGCGAGTCTTCAGAGACTTGCCCCACAAGGAGTCTAACTTTCATGGAGACTGGTTTTGTTACTGGTATAGAAGGCAGAGTGAAGCAGAGAATTCTCAACTCATTAAGAAGCCTTCTGTGAAGAACTGGGTATGCCATTCTATATTTTTTT
>NW_005297294.1:0-640 GCF_000412655.1 Myotis brandtii
CTTGACTCAATCCCAGTCCCTCCCTAGAGATGCCAGGTGGGCTATGAGGTGGGTCTGATTATGGGTTTACAGGATCATGTGACACAAAAGAATGTCACTGGATAGACCAACTCCCAGTTAACAAGGGCAGTTACTTGGGCTAGACTGTGTGGCCTCTTTGAAGGTCTACCACAAAAGTCTGATTTCATGGGTGTACTGAGAGGAGTCCTGACTTAGCAGGAAGCTCAAGTAAAGAATTTTATGGGACAAGAATTTTATGGGACAAGAGACTCTTATGAGGAAGGCAAATAACAGACTGAAGGGAAGGGCATTTGAAAAGTGGTGAAGATGTAAGAAGAAAAAAGACTTTACAGACTATGTCCACACCCTCTGTAGAGAGGGTATAAATGCTCCTAGAAGAAGGAGTCCTACACGATCCTTGGAGAGCTGGGACTCTGTTTTCAGCTGGGTGACTTGCTCTCTCCCAGCGCCATGCCTTACAACTGCTACCTGCCCAACCTGAGCTTCCGTTCCAGCTGCTCCTCCAGGCCCTGCGTGGCCCCTAGCTGTCACAGCACCCCCCTGCCCGGGGCCTGGAACATCCCCGCCAATGTGGGCAACTGTGGCTGGTTCTGCGAGGGCTCCTTCAATGGCAGCGAGA
>NW_005297295.1:0-640 GCF_000412655.1 Myotis brandtii
GAAAGAAACTCAGCTATGAGGGTCCCTCCTGCAAAAGTCTGTCCTATTCTTGTGATGTGTATTGTCTCAGGACATGTTGTCTGAGCAAAGAGCTGGGAGGCAGTTAGTAATACTAGACCTAAGGTCTTAGGCGCTGATCTGAACTTCCTGAGCTCCTGCTGGGTGGGCCCTGGTGACAGGAGCTTAGAGGCAACTGGAGGAGACAAAACTAATTCAAGCTGGAGACTGAGTTAAGAGACAGGACAGGAGAGCTGCACAGTGAGACGGGGGTGCTGACTGCCAAGAGATAACAGGCCAGCTAAGCCAGAGAAGAAGGTGATCTGCAGTGGACCAGGAAGTCATTTTCCCTCCCAGGTCTTTTCCCTGTAAATTTCTTGGGGTCCAACCCCATCTTGGTGTCCACTTTTTGGAAGACCTGAACTAAGGCTAAAGCTATTGCCATTCTGTATAAAACTTAGTCCTGAGCTTCCTGGCATCACAAGAAAAAATTGGAATATTGTATGGTAGTCATTAGTGCTCTTCACCAAGTACCTTTAATCTCCCCCCCACCCCCCTCCCCCCACACATTTCCACCCAGATTGTTAAGATTGCTTCCTTGAGTTTAATTGCTCTAAGTCAGCGGTTCTCAACCTGTGGGTCG
>NW_005297296.1:0-640 GCF_000412655.1 Myotis brandtii
CAACCCAGGTACATGCCCTTGACTGGGAATCGAACACTTTGATGCATGGGGCCATGTTCTAATCATTGAACACACTGGCCAGGACTCTCACTCTTTTAAAAAATTCTTCCAATTACTGTTGACAGTCAATATTACATTAGTTTCAGGTGTACAGCACAGAGGTTAGACATTTATATAACATATGAAGCGATCACCCCCAATAAGTCTGGTACCCACCTGGCACCACATATAGTTATTACAATAGCATTGACTGTATTCCCTAGGCTGTACTTTACATCACCGAGGCCATTTTTCTGACTCAAATCCTCAGCCCTAAACGTGGCTCCCTGCTGTCTGGTTCATGCCCGCCTTCTTTGTCCTTAAGGGGGAGGTTTCCTAGGGACTCAGCTCACTCCCCACCTCGCGCACGCCCTCACACACTCCATTTCTGCTCCCATCACCCGTCTCAGTCCCTGGGCCTGGAAGGCCGGGCCAACTCCCAGCCTCCTCTGCCCCGGCCTCAAAGCTGCCGCCCACCCCCTCTGTGCTGCAATGGAGGCTGGACTTGGCCTTCAGCAACTGCCCAGGCATTAAGTACACCTGAATCCTACACCATCAATTTCCCCCCAGAGATTCAGAACTATAGCTCGCTTACAGATTT
>NW_005297297.1:0-640 GCF_000412655.1 Myotis brandtii
GGCTGTTTTAATAGGATAGTTGCAGGGTGGGGTTCAAGAGCAGATGCATCAACTTTCATTCTTCAGCAGCAAGCGGAACGAGACAGAACTACCACTGAAGGAGTAACTGCAAAGCTTGAAATGTCCTCGGGTTGGGAACAACCCAAACATGTATGAGGGAAGAGACGGGATAAGGCAAAGGATACAAGCAAGAAAAAGTCTGGTGGATGGAGCAAGACACTCCAAGTGAAGGGCTCCAACTCAGGGGTGATCCAGGTTAAATGACACGGGTATAACTTGAGGATGGGGGACTCTAAGAGAAAGAAGGCAAATTTATGAATACAAAATTGGATATGAAAGTGTATGTTTGTTCAGAATGAGAAAATTAGCCACAAGAATATAAAGTGTTATACTGATAAATGTCACAATCACAAAACCCAGAAAAATAAGATTATTAATTAATTAACTGTCTGACAAACCCCTATAATACTTTTTGAAAAAAAATATTTCTTTTGCTTTGTACCTTTATTGATTCTTTTCTATCAAAAGTTTTGTGGTATTTTTTAGAGAGAGGATAGTAAAATAACTCAGTCTTTCCTCTAGCATGGTTGATCAAAATTCGTTTTTTTTATTGTTGATGGTTTAGAACATTTTTTTTTTT
>NW_005297298.1:0-640 GCF_000412655.1 Myotis brandtii
AACAACTAATTTATGTCAAAAATTACATACGATTCTGATAACCATTATGATATTTCTTCTTCTGAAAATATGTATGGACATTTTCAAATGAGTTCCACTCAGATAAGATAACATATTGCATCAATCTAATTAGATAAGAAATCCTTCATTTAGGTGTAAGTAAAATGAAACATAAAAATAATACTAATATAGAAAGTAGATCTTTGCTTGTTGTGCTACTATAGAGTTTCTAAGCTTATAAAATCCTAAATAGCATATTGTTTTAAAACATTTTTTCAATACTTAGTAATAATTAACTAATGTTTTCTGAACCACAAATTAGGATGCATGTCCTACTGTCTCTTGTCGCCCTGTGGCAAAACTAGGGCATATTATTTTGGAATCTCTTTGTGCTGGTTAAATGTAGAGCCTTAGCAACATGAATAAAATAACTAAACATAACGTCCTATACACTGATGTCCTGAACACTGACACCACAGAATGATACATTTAGGACCTTCTCTATTTTTGACACTATGTTACAATTTAGAAATATAAACAGTTCACGCCCTTTGCTTAAAGGGGCTTATTTTGACAAAGCAGAGGCAGGTGTCTTTGAGACATGTATGAGATGCAGTTTTCCAAAGGAAGGACAAGGAAG
>NW_005297299.1:0-640 GCF_000412655.1 Myotis brandtii
GAGTGCTTCGTTGGGTAACTCTCCTCTGCAGCAGCCCCCTGTTCACCTTACATGCTTATAGATATCTGCACTAAAGACAGAGACTATGAGGAAAAAAAGACAACTGAGATAGCATATATTTGTTTTTTTTCTCTGTGGGTTGTTAACAGAGTCAGTCAAAACATATTTATGGAATGCCCGCAGGGCACACAGCATGGAACGTCACCCTCCATTGAAAATCCATTAAAACAATTACCAGGTCATGCTTGGAAACTTTTTTCATGAAGGAATTTGCTTTAGTTACTAGGTTAGCAGGAACTAATTTGAGATGCAAAACTAACAACTCCATTGGCACTAGGAAGCCCTTATGTAAACCATCACACACTGTGAATAATATAGGTGAATGTCTTTGTACCTGTGTGAGTATATGAACTTAAAAGCTACAAACCTAACATGACAGTGTTCATATAAGGGGAGAAAAAAAATTTAAAAGTCAGTGAGTCATTTTCTACTAGTGCTCCAAAGTTAAATGTTTACCTGGAAGGTGGTGCCCTGGTTATAGGCCATTAATGACCAGAAGTAAATAAAAATGTGTTCACATCTATAACATCCTCCTGCCTCTCACACCAAGCTCAAAAAACCAAACCAGCTCCGCCAGCAT
>NW_005297300.1:0-640 GCF_000412655.1 Myotis brandtii
TTCTGGTTGTGTCTAAACAAAACCTGCAAGGTCTGAAATAAGTATGTATACTGCATGAGCAAAAGAATAGAAAAAATAAGTCTTTGATTTCAGTTTAGTCATTTCTTATTCGAGGATTTGGGGGTCTGATTTTTTAATTAATTGTCTTCATCTTCACTTATCTTGCATGTAGCATCAGCTTTTGACTAATTGGAGATAGGATCTAGTCTCTAAGTGATGATTTTGTAATTACTGCCATAAACAAACCCCAGATTTCTGTCAAATTTTTTCATCATACTCAAGAATTTTCTTTTTTACCAAAATTAATCTAATAATGAGTGCTGAGGTTTGAAATATCAATGCCAATCTCTTTCAGGTGGCCCAGTAAGCAGGGCCCATGAAACAGACTGTCCGAGGACTACAGCTAACTAATGCATGTTTTATCTGTCATTAGTAAGTAATGAAAATTCACCCAGGAACACAGATCTTAGCAACACAGATAGTAGACACAGTCAAAGAATGATCCTTAGACCACAAACCATGTTATTGAGAGAAAGGGGTCTCTCTTTCTTGGGATAAACTAGATGCATGTGACATCAGAAATTCACTGGACACATTTCTCTTTCCAAGTCTTTCAATCAGAACATGGTCAAAGAACCTT
>NW_005297301.1:0-640 GCF_000412655.1 Myotis brandtii
AACAAAAATAGTGAGCATTAACTGCCAATAAGAATTCACTAAAAGAAATTCTTCTTTGGGCAGTAGAAACATTATTCCAGATGGAAATGAAGAAAGGAATAAAGACCAAACACATACTTGTCCTATCATGTCTGTCTAGCTTGTTAACTTAGCATCGTGTTATCAAGACTCATCCATGTTGTATCAGAATTGTCTTTTTCGCTTATTTCCTTTTTGATGATAGCCTTCCTAATGTGTGTGAAGTGGTATCTCTTTGTGGTTCCGATTTATATTTCGCTCATAATTGACGATGCTGAGTTACTTTCATGTGCCTATTGGCCACTTGTGTATCTTCTTGAGAGAATTATCTATTTCAGTCTTTTGCCACTTTTTAAATTGAGTTGTCTGATTTTTTTTGTTGGTCTTGAACTTTCAAAGCACTATATATATTGTGGTTATTAGTCCCTTATCAGATAGATGGCTTGCAAATATTTTCCCCTATTCTATGGGTTGGTTCTCTTTTCACTGTCTTGATAGTGCTTTGATGCCTAAGTTTTTCATTTTAATGAAGTAGAATTTATTTTTCCTTTTGTTGCCTGGTTTTTGGTGTCATATTTAAGAAACCATTGGGAACAGTGTGTGGAATCGCGGAGGGAAGGCA
>NW_005297302.1:0-640 GCF_000412655.1 Myotis brandtii
AGCGGGGAGGGGTTCCATCCCAGGGACTTGGAGCCACCAGTCCTGGGTTCAGAGCCTCACCCTCCTGCTCGCCAGTCATGACTCTGGGCAAATTCCTATGCTGTGCTGTGGTGACATCACAGGTAAACGGAGATGATAATGGCACCTCTTTTCTAGGTTATTAGGGAATTAAATGAGATACTAGGTGGCGAGCACCAGGCCAGGCACCATCGCTGCTCTCTCTCCGGCCCTCCCACTCCGATGGTCTCAGACGCTTTACAATCATCACTGTGAACATGCATGGGTTTATTCGTTGAGCACCTACTATGCGCCACGTCCTGTGCTAGGCTCTGAGCCAGCAAAGGCTTCTGGGTAACATGGTAGCGAGAGACCCGGGTAGAGAGTGGGGGCCCTTTTTTGGGGGGGGGAGAAGGTTATTAATGAGGTGACCGATTCTTCCAACTCAGACATGAAACTCTTTATGAGCCAGAGCCAAAGATTTCAACCTCACCCCCCTATTAGGGAAGGGGATGGTTTTCCAGGGATTTCCAGATGCTTCCCCCCAACTCCACGCCTGGAGTAGGTGCTGAGTCACCCCCACCTCCAGGAGGACAGAGGACCCCAAACAGAGCCCCTCTCCCAGGAGCCTGGGACCCCACCC
>NW_005297303.1:0-640 GCF_000412655.1 Myotis brandtii
AAATCATCACATGGATTATGGTGCTAAAAAGGGCTCTGTTATCTTAATTAAATTATTTGTCCCAGTCTCTTTTGTGCTTCTTATCTCATTACCCAGTTCCATCTTTTGCCTCTTATAGTCACAGAAACAAATTGTTAGTACATGTCTCCGTTTCCCCTGACTTCCCAGACTAATTTAATAAAAAATAGCTAGATTTCTAGGAAGAGAACATCTTTTTGGAGTCCACTATCTCAGAACACTCTTCCAGGATCTGAGGGTAAATGCAGAGATTAAAAAGGAACTGAAAAATTTGAAGACATGGATAAATTAGCTTTTTGACTTGTAGACAATTTGCATAACCTCTTTACACCTCAATCACTTTCTTACAAAATGGGATGGTATACTTGGTAATTCCTAAAGCTTAATGGGCCTATAATATTGAGAAGGGACAGTGGTAAACTCAGGACCTCTGCCCTTTCTATAGGCTTAGAATTTTATATATGGAAAACATACAACCCTTCTCATGTAGCACTCTTTATTGTTTGATTTTGCTATTGAGAATATTTCCTTTTCCCTAGAGCTCATTAAATTACATAAAGAGCCCATTTTGAGATGCTGCAAGCAGTTAGTGCTTGAAATACAGATCATCTTCATGGGTGTG